>NW_025963606.1:0-314309 GCF_910591885.1 Bombus terrestris
ACCGTTGGACACCGTTGGACATCGTTGGACACCGTGGGACAACGTGGGACAACGTGGGACAACGTGGGAAACCATGGAACAACGTGGGACAACGTGGGACACCGTTGGACATCGTTGGACATCGTTGGACACCGTGGGACAACGTGGGACAACGTGGGAAAACGTGGGACAACGTGGGACACCGTTGGACATCGCTGGACACCGTTGGACATCGTTGGACACCGTGGGACAACGTGGGACAACGTGGGACAACGTGGGACAACGTGGGACAACGTGGGACAACGTGGGACAACGTGGACAACGTGGGACAACGTGGGACAACGTGGGACAACGTGGGACAACGTGGGACAACGTGGGACATCGTGGGACAACGTGGGACAACGTGGGACAACGTGGGACAACGTTGGGACATCGTTGGACACCGTTGGACACCGTGGGACAACGTGGGACAACGTGGGACAACGTGGGACAACGTGGGACAACGTGGGACAACGTGGGACAACGTGGGACAACGTGGGACAACGTGGGACAACGTGGGACAACGTGGGACAACGTGGGACACCGTTGGACAACGTGGGACACCGTTGGACATCGTTGGACACGTGGGACAACGTGGGACAACGTGGGACAACGTGGGACACCGTTGGACACCGTGGACACCGTTGGACACCGTTGGACACCGTTGACCCGTTGACATCGTTGGACATCGTTGGACATCGTGGGACACCGTTGGACATCGTTTGGACATCGTTGGACACCGTTGGACATCGTTGGACACCGTTGGACATCGTTGGACATCGTTGGACATCGTGGGACACCGTTGGACATCGTTGGACATCGTTGGACACCGTTGGACATCGTTGGACATCGTTGGACATCGTTGGACACCGTTGGACACCGTTGACACCGTTGGACATCGTTGGACACCGTGGGAAAACGTGGGACAACGTGGGACAACGTGGACAACGTGGGACAACGTGGGGACATCGTGGGACAACGTTGGACAACGTGGGACAACGTGGGACAACGTGGGACAACGTGGGACACCGTTGGACACCGTGGGACACCGTTGGACACCGTTGGACATCGTTGGACACCGTGGGACAACGTGGGACAACGTGGGACAACGTGGGACAACGTGGGACATCGTGGGACAACGTGGGACAACGTGGGACAACGTGGACAACGTGGGACATCGTGGGACAACGTGGGACAACGTGGGACAACGTGGGACATCGTGGGACAACGTGGGACAACGTGGGACAACGTGGGACAACGTGGGGACAACGTGGGACACGTTGGACACCGTTGGACACCGTTGGACACCGTTGGACATCGTTGGACACCGTGGGACAACGTGGGACAACGTGGGACAACGTGGGAAACCATGGAACAACGTGGGACAACGTGGGACACCGTTGGACATCGTTGGACATCGTTGGACACCGTGGGACAACGTGGACAACGTGGGACAACGTGGGACAACGTCGGACAACGTGGGACAACGTGGGACAACGTGGGACAACGTGGGACATCGTGGGACAACGTGGGACAACGTGGGACAACGTGGGACAACGTGGGGACAACGTGGGACATCGTGGGACAACGTGGGACAACGTGGGACAACGTGGGGACATCGTGGGACAACGTGGGACAACGTGGGACAACGTGGGACAACGTGGGACAACGTGGGACACCGTTGGACACCGTTGGACACCGTTGGACACCGTGGGACAACGTGGGACAACGTGGGACAACGTGGGACAACGGGGGACAACGCGGGACAACGTGGGACAACGTGGGACAACGTGGGACAACGTGGGACAACGTGGGACAACGTGGGACACCGTGGGACACCGTTGGACACCGTTGGACACCGTTGGACATCGTTGGACACGTGGGACAACGTGGGACACCGTTGGACACCGTGGGACAACGTGGGACAACGTGGGACAACGTGGGACAACGTGGGACAACGTGGGACAACGTGGGACAACGTGGGACAACGTGGGACACCGTTGGACATCGTTGGACAACGTGGGACATCGTGGGACAACGTGGGACAACGTGGGACAACGTGGGACAACGTGGACACCGTGGGACACCGTTGGACACCGTTGGACACCGTTTGGACATCGTTGGACACCGTGGGACAACGTGGGGACAACGTGGGGACAACGTGGGAAACCATGGAACAACGTGGGACAACGTGGGACACCGTTGGACATCGTTGGACATCGTTGGACACCGTGGGACAACGTGGGACAACGTGGGAAACGTGGGACAACGTAGGACACCGTTGGACATCGCTGGACACCGTTGGACATCGTTGGACACCGTGGGACAACGTGGGACAACGTGGGACAACGTGGGACAACGTGGGACAACGTGGGACAACGTGGGACAACGTGGGACAACGTGGGACAACGTGGGACAACGTGGGACAACGTGGGACATCGTTGGACATCGTTGGACATCGTGGGACACCGTTGGACATCGTTGGACATCGTTGGACACCGTTGGACATCGTTGGACATCGTTGGACATCGTTGGACACCGTTGGACACCGTTGGACACCGTTGGACATCGTTGGACACCGTGGGACAACGTGGGACAACGTGGGACAACGTGGGACAACGTGGGACAACGTGGGACATCGTGGGGACAACGTTGGACAACGTGGGACAACGTGGGACAACGTGGGACAACGTGGGACACCGTTGGACACCGTGGGACACCGTTGGACACCGTTGGACATCGTTGGACACCGTGGGACAACGTGGGACAACGTGGGACAACGTGGGACAACGTGGGACATCGTGGGACAACGTGGGACAACGTGGGACAACGTGGGACAACGTGGGACATCGTGGGACAACGTGGGACAACGTGGGACAACGTGGGACATCGTGGGACAACGTGGGACAACGTGGGACAACGTGGGACAACGTGGGACAACGTGGGACACCGTTGGACACCGTTGGACACCGTTGGACACCGTTGGACATCGTTGGACACCGTGGGACAACGTGGGACAACGTGGGACAACGTGGGAAACCATGGAACAACGTGGGACAACGTGGGACACCGTTGGACATCGTTGGACATCGTTGGACACCGTGGGACAACGTGGGACAACGTGGGACAACGTGGGACAACGTCGGACAACGTGGGACAACGTGGGACAACGTGGGACAACGTGGGACATCGTGGGACAACGTGGGACAACGTGGGACAACGTGGGACAACGTGGGACAACGTGGGACATCGTGGGACAACGTGGGACAACGTGGGACAACGTGGGACATCGTGGGACAACGTGGGACAACGTGGGACAACGTGGGACAACGTGGGACAACGTGGGACACCGTTGGACACCGTTGGACACCGTTGGACACCGTGGGACAACGTGGGACAACGTGGGACAACGTGGGACAACGGGGGACAACGCGGGACAACGTGGGACAACGTGGGACAACGTGGGACAACGTGGGACAACGTGGGACAACGTGGGACACCGTGGGACACCGTTGGACACCGTTGGACACCGTTGGACATCGTTGGACACCGTGGGACAACGTGGGACACCGTTGGACATCGTGGGACAACGTGGGACAACGTGGGACAACGTGGGACAACGTGGGACAACGTGGGACAACGTGGGACAACGTGGGACAACGTGGGACACCGTTGGACATCGTTGGACAACGTGGGACATCGTGGGACAACGTGGGACAACGTGGGACAACGTGGGACAACGTGGGACACCGTTGGACACCGTTGGACACCGTTGGACACCGTTGGACATCGTTGGACACCGTGGGACAACGTGGGACAACGTGGGACAACGTGGGAAACCATGGAACAACGTGGGACAACGTGGGACACCGTTGGACATCGTTGGACATCGTTGGACACCGTGGGACAACGTCGGACAACGTGGGAAAACGTGGGACAACGTAGGACACCGTTGGACATCGCTGGACACCGTTGGACATCGTTGGACACCGTGGGACAACGTGGGACAACGTGGGACAACGTGGGACAACGTGGGACAACGTGGGACAACGTGGGACAACGTGGGACAACGTGGGACAACGTGGGACAACGTGGGACAACGTGGGACAACGTGGGACAACGTGGGACAACGTGGGACAACGTGGGACAACGTGGGAAAACGTGGGAAAACGTGGGACAACGTGGGACAACGTGGGACATCGTTGGACACCGTTGGACACCGTGGGACAACGTGGGACAACGTGGGACAACGTGGGACAACGTGGGACAACGTGGGACACCGTGGGACAACGTGGGACAACGTGGGACAACGTGGGACAACGTGGGACAACGTGGGACAACGTGGGACATCGTGGGACAACGTGGGACAACGTGGGACAACGTGGGACAACGTGGGACAACGTGGGACACCGTTGGACATCGTTGGACACCGTGGGACAACGTGGGACAACGTGGGACAACGTGGGACACCGTTGGACACCGTTGGACACCGTTGGACACCGTTGGACATCGTTGGACACCGTGGGACACCGTTGGACATCGTTGGACACCGTGGGACAACGTGGGACAACGTGGGACAACGTGGGACAACGTGGGACAACGTGGGACAACGTGGGACAACGTGGGACAACGTGGGACAACGTGGGACAACGTGGGACAACGTGGGACGTCGTGGGACAACGTGGGACAACGTGGGACAACGTGGGACAACGTGGGACACCGTTGGACAACGTGGGACACCGTTGGACATCGTTGGACACCGTGGGACAACGTGGGACAACGTGGGACCACGTGGGACAACGTGGGACAACGTGGGACAACGTGGGACAACGTGGGACAACGTGGGACAACGTGGGACAACGTGGGACATCGTGGGACAACGTGGGACAACGTGGGACAACGTGGGACAACGTGGGACAACGTGGACACCGTTGGACATCGTTGGACACCGTGGGACACCGTGGGACAACGTGGGACAACGTGGGACAACGTGGGACAACGTGGGACAACGTGGGAAACCATGGAACAACGTGGGACAACGTGGGACATCGTGGGACAACGTGGGACAACGTGGGACAACGTGGGACATCGTGGGACAACGTGGGACATCGTGGGACAACGTGGGACAACGTGGGACAACGTGGGACAACGTGGGACACCGTTGGACATCGTTGGACACCGTGGGACAACGTGGGACAACGTGGGACAACGTGGGACAACGTGGGACATCGTGGGACAACGTGGGACAACGTGGGACAACGTGGGACAACGTGGGACATCGTGGGACAACGTGGGACAACGTGGGACAACGTGGGACATCGTGGGACAACGTGGGACAACGTGGGACAACGTGGGACAACGTGGGACAACGTGGGACACCGTTGGACACCGTTGGACACCGTTGGACACCGTTGGACATCGTTGGACACCGTGGGACAACGTGGGACAACGTGGGACAACGTGGGACAACGTGGGACACCGTTGGACACCGTTGGACATCGTTGGACACCGTGGGACAACGTGGGACAACGTGGGACAACGTGGGACAACGTGGGACAACGTGGGACAACGTGGGACAACGTCGGACAACGTGGGACAACGTGGGACAACGTGGGACAACGTGGGACATCGTGGGACAACGTGGGACACCGTTGGACATCGTTGGACACCGTGGGACAACGTGGGACAACGTGGGACAACGTGGGAAACCATGGAACAACGTGGGACAACGTGGGACACCGTTGGACATCGTTGGACATCGTTGGACACCGTGGGACAACGTGGGACAACGTGGGAAAACGTGGGACAACGTGGGACACCGTTGGACATCGCTGGACACCGTTGGACATCGTTGGACACCGTGGGACAACGTGGGACAACGTGGGACAACGTGGGACAACGTGGGACAACGTGGGACAACGTGGGACAACGTGGGACAACGTGGGACAACGTGGGACAACGTGGGACAACGTGGGACAACGTTGGACACCGTTGGACATCGTTGGACACCGTGGGACAACGTGGGACAACGTGGGACAACGTGGGACACCGTTGGACACCGTTGGACACCGTTGGACACCGTTGGACACCGTTGGACATCGTTGGACACCGTGGGACAACGTGGGACAACGTGGGACAACGTGGGACACCATGGAACAACGTGGGACAACGTGGGACACCGTTGGACATCGTTGGACAACGTGGGACAACGTGGGACAACGTGGGACAACGTGGGACAACGTGGGACAACGTGGGACATCGTTGGACACCGTGGGACACCGTTGGACACCGTTGGACATCGTTGGACACCGTGGGACAACGTGGGACAACGTGGGACAACGTGGGACAACGTGGGACAACGTGGGACAACGTGGGACAACGTGGGACATCGTGGGACAACGTGGGACAACGTGGGACAACGTGGGACAACGTGGGACACCGTTGGACAACGTGGGACACCGTTGGACATCGTTGGACACCGTGGGACAACGTGGGACAACGTGGGACACCGTTGGACATCGTTGGACACCGTGGGACAACGTGGGACAACGTGGGACAACGTGGGACACCGTTGGACACCGTTGGACACCGTTGGACACCGTTGGACACCGTTGGACATCGTTGGACACCGTGGGACAACGTGGGACAACGTGGGACAACGTGGGAAACCATGGAACAACGTGGGACAACGTGGGACACCGTTGGACATCGTTGGACAACGTGGGACAACGTGGGACAACGTGGGACAACGTGGGACAACGTGGGACAACGTGGGACAACGTGGGACACCGTTGGACACCGTGGGACACCGTTGGACTCCGTTGGACATCGTTGGACACCGTGGGACAACGTGGGACAACGTGGGACAACGTGGGACAACGTGGGACAACGTGGGACAACGTGGGACAACGTGGGACATCGTGGGACAACGTGGGACAACGTGGGACAACGTGGGACAACGTGGGACACCGTTGGACAACGTGGGACACCGTTGGACATCGTTGGACACCGTGGGACAACGTGGGACAACGTGGGACAACGTGGGACATCGTGGGACAACGTGGGACAACGTGGGACAACGCGGGACAACGTGGGACAACGTGGGACACCGTTGGACACCGTTGGACACCGTTGGACACCGTTGGACATCGTTGGACACCGTGGGACAACGTGGGACAACGTGGGACAACGTGGGAAACCATGGAACAACGTGGGACAACGTGGGACACCGTTGGACATCGTTGGACATCGTTGGACACCGTGGGACAACGTGGGACAACGTGGGAAAACGTGGGACAACGTGGGACACCGTTGGACATCGCTGGACACCGTTGGACATCGTTGGACACCGTGGGACAACGTGGGACAACGTGGGACAACGTGGGACAACGTGGGACAACGTGGGACAACGTGGGACAACGTGGGACAACGTGGGACAACGTGGGACAACGTGGGACAACGTGGGACAACGTGGGACAACGTGGGACAGCGTGGGACAACGTGGGACAACGTGGGACAACGTGGGACAACGTGGGACATCGTTGGACACCGTTGGACACCGTGGGACAACGTGGGACAACGTGGGACAACGTGGGACAACGTGGGACAACGTGGGACAACGTGGGACAACGTGGGACAACGTGGGACAACGTGGAACAACGTGGGACAACGTGGGACAACGTGGGACAACGTGGGACAACGTGGGAGAACGTGGGACATCGTGGGACAACGTGGGACAACGTGGGACAACGTGGGACAACGTGGGACAACGTGGGACACCGTTGGACATCGTTGGACACCGTGGGACAACGTGGGACAACGTGGGACAACGTGGGACACCGTTGGACACCGTTGGACACCGTTGGACACCGTTGGACATCGTTGGACACCGTGGGACAACGTGGGACAACGTGGGACAACGTGGGACACCGTTGGACACCGTTGGACACCGTTGGACACCGTTGGACATCGTTGGACAACGTGGGACAACGTGGGACAACGTGGGACAACGTGGGACAACGTGGGACATCGTGGGACAACGTGGGACAACGTGGGACAACGTGGGACAACGTGGGACATCGTTGGACACCGTTGGACACCGTGGGACAACGTGGGACAACGTGGGACAACGTGGGACAACGTGGGACAACGTGGGACAACGTGGGACAACGTGGGACAACGTGGGACAACGTGGGACAACGTGGGACAACGTGGGACAACGTGGGACAACGTGGGACAACGTGGGACAACGTGGGAGAACGTGGGACATCGTGGGACAACGTGGGACAACGTGGGACAACGTGGGACAACGTGGGACAACGTGGGACACCGTTGGACATCGTTGGACACCGTGGGACAACGTGGGACAACGTGGGACAACGTGGGACACCGTTGGACACCGTTGGACACCGTGGGACACCGTTGGACATCGTTGGACACCGTGGGACAACGTGGGACAACGTGGGACAACGTGGGAAACCATGGAACAACGTGGGAAAACGTGGGACACCGTTGGACATCGTTGGACAACGTGGGACAACGTGGGACAACGTGGGACAACGTGGGACAACGTGGGACAACGTGGGACAACGTGGGACACCGTTGGACACCGTGGGACACCGTTGGACACAGTTGGACATCGTTGGACACCGTGGGACAACGTGGGACAACGTGGGACAACGTGGGACAACGTGGGACAACGTGGGACAACGTGGGACAACGTGGGACAACGTGGGACAACGTGGGACAACGTGGGACACCGTTGGACAACGTGGGACACCGTTGGACATCGTTGGACACCGTGGGACAACGTGGGACAACGTGGGACAACGTGGGACACCGTTGGACACCGTGGGACACCGTTGGACACCGTTGGACACCGTTGGACATCGTTGGACATCGTTGGACATCGTGGGACACCGTTGGACATCGTTGGACATCGTTGGACACCGTTGGACATCGTTGGACACCGTTGGACATCGTTGGACATCGTTGGACATCGTGGGACACCGTTGGACATCGTTGGACATCGTTGGACACCGTTGGACATCGTTGGACATCGTTGGACATCGTTGGACACCGTTGGACACCGTTGGACACCGTTGGACATCGTTGGACACCGTGGGACAACGTGGGACAACGTGGGACAACGTGGGACAACGTGGGACAACGTGGGACATCGTGGGACAACGTTGGACAACGTGGGACAACGTGGGACAACGTGGGACAACGTGGGACACCGTTGGACACCGTGGGACACCGTTGGACACCGTTGGACATCGTTGGACACCGTGGGACAACGTGGGACAACGTGGGACAACGTGGGACAACGTGGGACATCGTGGGACAACGTGGGACAACGTGGGACAACGTGGGACAACGTGGGACATCGTGGGACAACGTGGGACAACGTGGGACAACGTGGGACATCGTGGGACAACGTGGGACAACGTGGGACAACGTGGGACAACGTGGGACAACGTGGGACACCGTTGGACACCGTTGGACACCGTTGGACACCGTTGGACATCGTTGGACACCGTGGGACAACGTGGGACAACGTGGGACAACGTGGGAAACCATGGAACAACGTGGGACAACGTGGGACACCGTTGGACATCGTTGGACATCGTTGGACACCGTGGGACAACGTGGGACAACGTGGGACAACGTGGGACAACGTCGGACAACGTGGGACAACGTGGGACAACGTGGGACAACGTGGGACATCGTGGGACAACGTGGGACAACGTGGGACAACGTGGGACAACGTGGGACAACGTGGGACATCGTGGGACAACGTGGGACAACGTGGGACAACGTGGGACATCGTGGGACAACGTGGGACAACGTGGGACAACGTGGGACAACGTGGGACAACGTGGGACACCGTTGGACACCGTTGGACACCGTTGGACACCGTGGGACAACGTGGGACAACGTGGGACAACGTGGGACAACGGGGGACAACGCGGGACAACGTGGGACAACGTGGGACAACGTGGGACAACGTGGGACAACGTGGGACAACGTGGGACACCGTGGGACACCGTTGGACACCGTTGGACACCGTTGGACATCGTTGGACACCGTGGGACAACGTGGGACACCGTTGGACACCGTGGGACAACGTGGGACAACGTGGGACAACGTGGGACAACGTGGGACAACGTGGGACAACGTGGGACAACGTGGGACAACGTGGGACACCGTTGGACATCGTTGGACAACGTGGGACATCGTGGGACAACGTGGGACAACGTGGGACAACGTGGGACAACGTGGGACACCGTTGGACACCGTTGGACACCGTTGGACACCGTTGGACATCGTTGGACACCGTGGGACAACGTGGGACAACGTGGGACAACGTGGGACACCATGGAACAACGTGGGACAACGTGGGACACCGTTGGACATCGTTGGACATCGTTGGACACCGTGGGACAACGTCGGACAACGTGGGAAAACGTGGGACAACGTAGGACACCGTTGGACATCGCTGGACACCGTTGGACATCGTTGGACACCGTGGGACAACGTGGGACAACGTGGGACAACGTGGGACAACGTGGGACAACGTGGGACAACGTGGGACAACGTGGGACAACGTGGGACAACGTGGGACAACGTGGGACAACGTGGGACAACGTGGGACAACGTGGGACAACGTGGGACAACGTGGGACATCGTGGGACAACGTGGGAAAACGTGGGACAACGTGGGACAACGTGGGACATCGTTGGACACCGTTGGACACCGTGGGACAACGTGGGACAACGTGGGACAACGTGGGACAACGTGGGACAACGTGGGACAACGTGGGACAACGTGGGACAACGTGGGACAACGTGGGACAACGTGGGACAACGTGGGACAACGTGGGACATCGTGGGACAACGTGGGACAACGTGGGACAACGTGGGACAACGTGGGACAACGTGGGACACCGTTGGACATCGTTGGACACCGTGGGACAACGTGGGACAACGTGGGACAACGTGGGACACCGTTGGACACCGTTGGACACCGTTGGACACCGTTGGACATCGTTGGACATCGTGGGACACCGTTGGACATCGTTGGACACCGTGGGACAACGTGGGACAACGTGGGACAACGTGGGACAACGTGGGACAACGTGGGACAACGTGGGACAACGTGGGACAACGTGGGACAACGTGGGACAACGTGGGACAACGTGGGACGTCGTGGGACAACGTGGGACAACGTGGGACAACGTGGGACAACGTGGGACACCGTTGGACAACGTGGGACACCGTTGGACATCGTTGGACACCGTGGGACAACGTGGGACAACGTGGGACCACGTGGGACAACGTGGGACAACGTGGGACAACGTGGGACAACGTGGGACAACGTGGGACAACGTGGGACAACGTGGGACATCGTGGGACAACGTGGGACAACGTGGGACAACGTGGGACAACGTGGGACAACGTGGACACCGTTGGACATCGTTGGACACCGTGGGACACCGTGGGACAACGTGGGACAACGTGGGACAACGTGGGACAACGTGGGACAACGTGGGAAACCATGGAACAACGTGGGACAACGTGGGACATCGTGGGACAACGTGGGACAACGTGGGACAACGTGGGACATCGTGGGACAACGTGGGACATCGTGGGACAACGTGGGACAACGTGGGACAACGTGGGACAACGTGGGACACCGTTGGACATCGTTGGACAACGTGGGACAACGTGGGACAACGTGGGACAACGTGGGACAACGTGGGACATCGTGGGACAACGTGGGACAACGTGGGACAACGTGGGACAACGTGGGACATCGTGGGACAACGTGGGACAACGTGGGACAACGTGGGACATCGTGGGACAACGTGGGACAACGTGGGACAACGTGGGACAACGTGGGACAACGTGGGACACCGTTGGACACCGTTGGACACCGTTGGACATCGTTGGACACCGTGGGACAACGTGGGACAACGTGGGACAACGTGGGACAACGTGGGACACCGTTGGACACCGTTGGACATCGTTGGACACCGTGGGACAACGTGGGACAACGTGGGACAACGTGGGACAACGTGGGACAACGTGGGACAACGTGGGACAACGTCGGACAACGTGGGACAACGTGGGACAACGTGGGACAACGTGGGACATCGTGGGACAACGTGGGACACCGTTGGACATCGTTGGACACCGTGGGACAACGTGGGACAACGTGGGACAACGTGGGAAACCATGGAACAACGTGGGACAACGTGGGACACCGTTGGACATCGTTGGACATCGTTGGACACCGTGGGACAACGTGGGACAACGTGGGAAAACGTGGGACAACGTGGGACACCGTTGGACATCGCTGGACACCGTTGGACATCGTTGGACACCGTGGGACAACGTGGGACAACGTGGGACAACGTGGGACAACGTGGGACAACGTGGGACAACGTGGGACAACGTGGGACAACGTGGGACAACGTGGGACAACGTGGGACAACGTGGGACAACGTTGGACACCGTTGGACATCGTTGGACACCGTGGGACAACGTGGGACAACGTGGGACAACGTGGGACACCGTTGGACACCGTTGGACACCGTTGGACACCGTTGGACATCGTTGGACATCGTTGGACACCGTGGGACAACGTGGGACAACGTGGGACAACGTGGGAAACCATGGAACAACGTGGGACAACGTGGGACACCGTTGGACATCGTTGGACAACGTGGGACAACGTGGGACAACGTGGGACAACGTGGGACAACGTGGGACATCGTGGGACATCGTTGGACACCGTGGGACACCGTTGGACACCGTTGGACATCGTTGGACACCGTGGGACAACGTGGGACAACGTGGGACAACGTGGGACAACGTGGGACAACGTGGGACAACGTGGGACAACGTGGGACATCGTGGGACAACGTGGGACAACGTGGGACAACGTGGGACAACGTGGGACACCGTTGGACAACGTGGGACACCGTTGGACATCGTTGGACACCGTGGGACAACGTGGGACAACGTGGGACAACGTGGGACATCGTGGGACAACGTGGGACAACGTGGGACAACGCGGGACAACGTGGGACAACGTGGGACACCGTTGGACACCGTTGGACACCGTTGGACACCGTTGGACATCGTTGGACACCGTGGGACAACGTGGGACAACGTGGGACAACGTGGGAAACCATGGAACAACGTGGGACAACGTGGGACACCGTTGGACATCGTTGGACATCGTTGGACACCGTGGGACAACGTGGGACAACGTGGGACAACGTGGGACAACGTGGGACACCGTTGGACATCGCTGGACACCGTTGGACATCGTTGGACACCGTGGGACAACGTGGGACAACGTGGGACAACGTGGGACAACGTGGGACAACGTGGGACAACGTGGGACAACGTGGGACAACGTGGGACAACGTGGGACATCGTGGGACAACGTGGGACAACGTGGGACAACGTGGGACAACGTGGGACATCGTTGGACACCGTTGGACACCGTGGGACAACGTGGGACAACGTGGGACAACGTGGGACAACGTGGGACAACGTGGGACAACGTGGGACAACGTGGGACAACGTGGGACAACGTGGGACAACGTGGGACAACGTGGGACAACGTGGGACAACGTGGGACAACGTGGGACAACGTGGGACAACGTGGGACAACGTGGGACATCGTGGGACAACGTGGGACAACGTGGGACAACGTGGGACAACGTGGGACAACGTGGGACACCGTTGGACATCGTTGGACACCGTGGGACAACGTGGGACAACGTGGGACAACGTGGGACACCGTTGGACACCGTTGGACACCGTTGGACACCGTTGGACATCGTTGGACACCGTGGGACAACGTGGGACAACGTGGGACAACGTGGGAAACCATGGAACAACGTGGGAAAACGTGGGACACCGTTGGACATCGTTGGACAACGTGGGACAACGTGGGACAACGTGGGACAACGTGGGACAACGTGGGACAACGTGGGACACCGTTGGACACCGTGGGACACCGTTGGACACCGTTGGACAACGTTGGACACCGTGGGACAACGTGGGACAACGTGGGACAACGTGGGACAACGTGGGACAACGTGGGACAACGTGGGACAACGTGGGACAACGTGGGACATCGTGGGACAACGTGGGACAACGTGGGACAACGTGGGACAACGTGGGACAACGTGGGACACCGTTGGACAACGTGGGACACCGTTGGACAACGTGGGACACCGTTGGACATCGTTGGACACCGTGGGACAACGTGGGACAACGTGGGACAACGTGGGACATCGTGGGACAACGTGGGACAACGTGGGACAACGCGGGACAACGTGGGACAACGTGGGACACCGTTGGACACCGTTGGACACCGTTGGACACCGTTGGACATCGTTGGACACCGTGGGACAACGTGGGACAACGTGGGACAACGTGGGAAACCATGGAACAGCGTGGGACAACGTGGGACACCGTTGGACATCGTTGGACATCGTTGGACACCGTGGGACAACGTGGGACAACGTGGGAAAACGTGGGACAACGTGGGACACCGTTGGACATCGCTGGACACCGTTGGACATCGTTGGACACCGTGGGACAACGTGGGACAACGTGGGACAACGTGGGACAACGTGGGACAACGTGGGACAACGTGGGACAACGTGGGACAACGTGGGACAACGTGGGACAACGTGGGACAACGTGGGACATCGTGGGACAACGTGGGACAACGTGGGACAACGTGGGACAACGTGGGACATCGTTGGACACCGTTGGACACCGTGGGACAACGTGGGACAACGTGGGACAACGTGGGACAACGTGGGACAACGTGGGACAACGTGGGACAACGTGGGACAACGTGGGACAACGTGGGACAACGTGGGACAACGTGGGACAACGTGGGACAACGTGGGACAACGTGGGACAACGTGGGACAACGTGGGACAACGTGGGACATCGTGGGACAACGTGGGACAACGTGGGACAACGTGGGACAACGTGGGACAACGTGGGACAACGCGGGACAGCGTGGTACAACGTGGGACACCGTTGGACACCGTGGGACACCGTTGGACACCGTTGGACATCGTTGGACACCGTGGGACAACGTGGGACAACGTGGGACATCGTTGGACACCGTTGGACACCGTGGGACAACGTGGGACAACGTGGGACAACTTGGGACAACGTGGGACAACGTGGGACAACGTGGGACATCGTGGGACAACGTGGGACAACGTGGGACAACGTGGGACAACGTGGGACACCGTTGGACAACGTGGGACACCGTTGGACATCGTTGGACAACGCGGGACAACGTGGGACAACGTGGGACACCGTTGGACACCGTGGGACACCGTTGGACACCGTTGGACATCGTTGGACACCGTGGGACAACGTGGGACAACGTGGGACAACGTGGGACAACGTGGAACAACGTGGGACACCGTTGGACAACGTGGGACAACGTGGGACATCGTTGGACACCGTGGGACAACGTGGGACAACGTGGGACAACGTGGGGCAACGCGGGACAACGTGGGACAACGTGGGACACCGTTGGACACCGTGGGACACCGTTGGACACCGTTGGACATCGTTGGACACCGTGGGACAACGTGGGACAACGTGGGACAACGTGGGACAACGTGGGACAACGTGGGACAACGTGGGACAACGTGGGACAACTTGGGACAACGTGGGACAACGTGGGACAACGTGGGACATCGTGGGACAACGTGGGACAACGTGGGACAACGTGGGACAACGTGGGACACCGTTGGACAACGTGGGACACCGTTGGACAACGTGGGACATCGTTGGACACCGTTGGACACCGTGGGACAACGTGGGACAACGTGGGACAACGTGGGACAACGTGGGACAACGTGGGACAACGTGGGACAACGCGGGACAACGTGGTACAACGTGGGACACCGTTGGACACCGTGGGACACCGTTGGACACCGTTGGACATCGTTGGACACCGTGGGACAACGTGGGACAACGTGGGACAACGTGGGACAACGTGGGACAACGTGGGACAACGTGGGACAACGCGGGACATCGTGGGACAACGTGGGACAACGTGGGACAACGTGGGACAACGTGGGACACCGTTGGACAACGTGGGACACCGTTGGACATCGTTGGACACCGTGGGACAACGTGGGACAACGTGGGACAACGTGGGAAACCGTTGGACACCGTTGGACATCGTTGGACATCGTTGGACATCGTGGGACACCGTTGGACATCGTTGGACATCGTTGGACACCGTGGGACAACGTGGGACAACGTGGGACAACGTGGGACAACGTGGGACAACGTGGGACAACGTGGGACAACGTGGGACAACGTGGGACAACGTGGGACACCGTTGGACATCGTTGGACAACGTGGGACAACGTGGGACAACGTGGGACAACGTGGGACAACGTGGGACAACGTGGGACAACGTGGGGCACCGTTGGACACCGTGGGACACCGTTGGACACCGTTGGACATCGTTGGACACCGTGGGACAACGTGGGACAACGTGGGACAACGTGGGACAACGTGGGACAACGTGGGACAACGTGGGACAACGTGGGACATCGTGGGACAACGTGGGACAACGTGGGACAACGTGGGACAACGTGGGACAACGTGGGACACCGTTGGACAACGTGGGACACCGTTGGACGTCGTTGGACACAGTGGGACAACGTGGGACAACGTGGGACAACGTGGGACACCGTTGGACAACGTTGGACATCGTTGGACATCGTTGGACATCGTGGGACACCGTTGGACATCGCTGGACACCGTTGGACATCGTTGGACACCGTGGGACAACGTGGGACAACGTGGGACAACGTGGGACAACGTGGGACAACGTGGGACAACGTGGGGCAACGTGGGACAACGTGGGACATCGTGGGACAACGTGGGACAACGTGGGACAACGTGGGACAACGTGGGACAACGTGGGACACCGTTGGACATCGTTGGACACCGTGGGACAACGTGGGGCAACGTGGGACAACGTGGGACATCGTGGGACAACGTGGGACAACGTGGGACAACGTGGGACAACGTGGGACAACGTGGGACAACGTGGGACAACGTGGGACAACGTGGGACAACGTGGGACACCGTTGGACATCGTTGGACACCGTGGGACAACGTGGGACAACGTGCGACAACGTGGGACAACGTGGGACAACGTGGGACAACGTGGGACAACTTGGGACAACGTGGGACAACGTGGGACAACGTGGGACATAGTGGGACAACGTGGGACAACGTGGGACAACGTGGGACAACGTGGGACACCGTTGGACAACGTGGGACACCGTTGGACAACGTGGGACACCGTTGGACATCGTTGGACACCGTGGGACAACGCGGGACAACGTGGGACAACGTGGGACACCGTTGGACACCGTTGGACATCGTTGGACATCGTTGGACATCGTGGGACACCGTTGGACATCGTTGGACATCTTTGGACACCGTGGGACAACGTGGGACAACGTGGGACAACGTGGGACAACGTGGGACAACGTGGGACAACGTGGGACAACGTGGGACAACGTGGGACAACGTGGGACAACGTGGGACAACGTGGGACACCGTTGGACATCGTTGGACAACGTGGGACAACGTGGGACAACGTGGGACAACGTGGGACAACGTGGGACAACGTGGGACACCGTTGGACACCGTGGGACACCGTTGGACACCGTTGGACATCGTTGGACACCGTGGGACAACGTGGGACAACGTGGGACAACGTGGGACAACGTGGGACAACGTGGGACAACGTGGGACAACGTGGGACAACGTGGGACATCGTGGGACAACGTGGGACAACGTGGGACAACGTGGGACAACGTGGGACAACGTGGGACACCGTTGGACAACGTGGGACACCGTTGGACATCGTTGGACACCGTGGGACAACGTGGGACAACGTGGGACAACGTGGGACACCGTTGGACACCGTTGGACATCGTTGGACATCGTTGGACATCGTGGGACACCGTTGGACATCGCTGGACACCGTTGGACATCGTTGGACACCGTGGGACAACGTGGGACAACGTGGGACAACGTGGGACAACGTGGGACAACGTGGGACAACGTGGGGCAACGTGGGACAACGTGGGACATCGTGGGACAACGTGGGACAACGAGGGACAACGTGGGAAAACGTGGGACAACGTGGGACACCGTTGGACATCGTTGGACACCGTGGGACAACGTGGGACAACGTGGGACAACGTGGGACACCGTTGGACACCGTTGGACATCGTTGGACACCGTTGGACACCGTGGGACAACGTGGGACAACGTGGGACAACGTGGGACAACGTGGGACAACGTGGGACAACGTGGGACAACGTGGGACAACGTGGGACAACGTGGGACAACGTGGGACACCGTTGGACAACGTTGGACACCGTGGGACAACGTGGGACAACGTGGGACAACGTGGGACATCGTTGGACACCGTTGGACACCGTTGGACATCGTTGGACACCGTGGGACAACGTGGGACAACGTGGGACAACGTGGGACAACGTGGGACAACGTCGGACAACGTGGGACAACGTGGGACAACGTGGGACAACGTGGGACAACGTGGGACAACGTGGGACACCGTTGGACATCGTTGGACAACGTGGGACAACGTGGGACAACGTGGGACAACGTGGGACAACGTGGGACAACGTGGGACAACGTTGGACACCGTGGGACACCGTTGGACACCGTTGGACAACGTGGGACAACGTTGGACAACGTGGGACAACGTGGGACAACGTGGGACAACGTGGGACAACGTGGGACATCGTGGGACAACGTGGGACAACGTGGGACAACGTGGGACAACGTGGGACAACGTGGGACACCGTTGGACATCGTTGGACACCGTGGGACAACGTGGGACAACGTGGGACAACGTGGGACACCGTTGGACACCGTTGGACACCGTTGGACACCGTTGGACATCGTTGGACACCGTGGGACAACGTGGGACAACGTGGGACAACGTGGGAAACCATGGAACAACGTGGGACAACGTGGGACACCGTTGGACATCGTTGGACAACGTGGGACAACGTGGGACAACGTGGGACAACGTGGGACAACGTGGGACAACGTGGGACAACGTGGGACACCGTTGGACACCGTGGGACACCGTTGGACACCGTTGGACATCGTTGGACACCGTGGGACAACGTGGGACAACGTGGGACAACGTGGGACAACGTGGGACAACGTGGGACAACGTGGGACAACGTGGGACAACGTGGGACAACGTGGGACAACGTGGGACAACGTCGGACAACGTGGGACAACGTGGGACAACGTGGGACAACGTGGGACAACGTGGGACAACGTGGGACACCGTTGGACATCGTTGGACAACGTGGGACAACGTGGGACAACGTGGGACAACGTGGGACACCGTTGGACATCGTTGGACATCGTTGGACACCGTGGGACAACGTGGGACAACGTGGGAAAACGTGGGACAACGTGGGACACCGTTGGACATCGCTGGACACCGTTGGACATCGTTGGACACCGTGGGACAACGTGGGACAACGTGGGACAACGTGGGACAACGTGGGACAACGTGGGACAACGTGGGACAACGTGGGACACCGTGGGACAACGTGGGACACCGTGGGACAACGTGGGACAACGTGGGACAACGTGGGACAACGTGGGACATCGTTGGACACCGTTGGACACCGTGGGACAACGTGGGACAACGTGGGACAACGTGGGACAACGTGGGACAACGTGGGACAACGTGGGACAACGTGGGACAACGTGGGACAACGTGGGACAACGTGGGACAACGTGGGACAACGTGGGACAACGTCGGACAACGTGGGACAACGTGGGACATCGTGGGACAACGTGGGACAACGTGGGACAACGTGGGACAACGTGGGACAACGTGGGACACCGTTGGACATCGTTGGACACCGTGGGACAACGTGGGACAACGTGGGACAACGTGGGACAACGTGGGACACCGTTGGACACCGTGGGACACCGTTGGACACCGTTGGACATCGTTGGACACCGTGGGACAACGTGGGACAACGTGGGACAACGTGGGACAACGTGGGACAACGTGGGACAACGTGGGACAACGTGGGACAACGTGGGACACCGTTGGACAACGTGGGACACCGTTGGACATCGTTGGACACCGTGGGACAACGTGGGACAACGTGGGACAACGTGGGACACCGTTGGACACCGTTGGACATCGTTGGACATCGTTGGACATCGTGGGACACCGTTGGACATCGCTGGACACCGTGGGACAACGTGGGACAACGTGGGACAACGTGGGACAACGTGGGACAACGTCGGACAACGTGGGACAACGTGGGACAACATGGGACAACGTGGGACAACGTGGGACAACGTGGGACAACGTGGGACACCGTGGGACAACGTGGGACAACGTGGGACAACGTGAGACACCGTTGGACACCGTTGGACACCGTTGGACACCGTTGGACATCGTTGGACACCGTGGGACAACGTGGGACAACGTGGGACAACGTGGGAAACCATGGAACAACGTGGGACAACGTGGGACACCGTTGGACATCGTTGGACAACGTGGGACAACGTGGGACAACGTGGGACAACGTGGGACAACGTGGGACAACGTGGGACAACGTGGGACACCGTTGGACACCGTGGGACACCGTTGGACACCGTTGGACATCGTTGGACACCGTGGGACAACGTGGGACAACGTGGGACAACGTGGGACAACGTGGGACAACGTGGGACAACGTGGGACAACGTGGGACAACGTGGGACAACGTGGGACAACGTGGGACATCGTGGGACAACGTGGGACAACGTGGGACAACGTGGGACAACGTGGGACACCGTTGGACAACGTGGGACACCGTTGGACATCGTTGGACACCGTGGGACAACGTGGGACAACGTGGGACCACGTGGGACAACGTGGGACAACGTGGGACAACGTGGGACAACGTGGGACAACGTGGGACAACGTGGGACAACGTGGGACAACGTGGGACAACGTGGGACAACGTGGGACAACGTGGGACAACGTGGGACAACGTGGGACAACGTGGGACACCGTTGGACATCGTTGGACAACATGGGACAACGTGGGACAACGAGGGACAACGTGGGACAACGTGGGACAACGTGGGACAACGTGGGACAACGTGGGACATCGTGCGACAACGTGGGACAACGTGGGACAACGTGGGACAACGTGGGACACCGTTGGACAACGTGGGACACCGTGGGACATCGTTGGACACCGTGGGACAACGTGGGACAACGTGGGACCACGTGGGACAACGTGGGACAACGTGGGACAACGTGGGACAACGTGGGACAACGTGGGACAACGTTGGACATCGTTGGACATCGTTGGACACCGTGGGACAACGTGGGACAACGTGGGACAACGTGGGACATCGTGGGACAACGTGGGACAACGTGGGACAACGTGGGACAACGTGGGACAACGTGGGACAACGTGGGACAACGTGGGACAACGTGGGACACCGTTGGACATCGTTGGACAACATGGGACAACGTGGGACAACGTGGGACAACGTGGGACAACGTGGGACAACGTGGGACACCGTTGGACACCGTGGGACACCGTTGGACACCGTTGGACATCGTTGGACACCGTGGGACAACGTGGGACAACGTGGGACAACGTGGGACAACGTGGGACAACGTGGGACAACGTGGGACAACTTGGGACAACGTGGGACAACGTGGGACAACGTGGGACATCGTGGGACAACGTGGGACAACGTGGGACAACGTGGGACAACGTGGGACACCGTTGGACAACGTGGGACACCGTTGGACAACGTGGGACACCGTTGGACATCGTCGGACACCGTGGGACAACGTGGGACAACGTGGGACAACGTGGGACACCGTTGGACAACGTGGGACACCGTTGGACATCGTTGGACACCGTGGGACAACGTGGGACAACGTGGGACAACGTGGGACACCGTTGGACACCGTTGGACATCGTTGGACATCGTTGGACATCGTGGGACACCGTTGGACATCGCTGGACACCGTGGGACAACGTGGGACAACGTGGGACAACGTGGGACAACGTGGGACAACGTCGGACAACGTGGGACAACGTGGGACAACATGGGACAACGTGGGACAACGTGGGACAACGTGGGACAACGTGGGACAACGTGGGACAACGTGGGACAACGTGGGACAACGTGGGACACCGTTGGACACCGTTGGACACCGTTGGACACCGTTGGACATCGTTGGACACCGTGGGACAACGTGGGACAACGTGGGACAACGTGGGACACCATGGAACAACGTGGGACAACGTGGGACACCGTTGGACATCGTTGGACAACGTGGGACAACGTGGGACAACGTGGGACAACGTGGGACAACGTGGGACAACGTGGGACAACGTGGGACACCGTTGGACACCGTGGGACAACGTGGGACAACGTGGGACACCGTTGGACACCGTTGGACATCGTTGGACATCGTTGGACATCGTGGGACACCGTTGGACATCGCTGGACACCGTTGGACATCGTTGGACACCGTGGGACAACGTGGGACAACGTAGGACAACGTGGGACAACGTGGGACAACGTGGGACACCGTTGGACACCGTTGGACATCGTTGGACAACATGGGACAACGTGGGACAACGTGGGACAACGTGGGACAACGTGGGACAACGTGGGACACCGTGGGACACCGTGGGACACCGTTGGACACCGTTGGACATCGTTGGACACCGTGGGACAACGTGGGACAACGTGGGACAACGTGGGACAACGTGGGACAACGTGGGACAACGTGGGACAACGTGGGACAACTTGGGACAACGTGGGACAACGTGGGACACCGTTGGACACCGTGGGACACCGTTGGAGACCGTTGGACATCGTTGGACACCGTGGGACAACGTGGGACAACGTGGGACAACGTGGGACAACGTGGGACAACGTGGGACAACGTGGGACAACGTGGGACAACGTGGGACATCGTGGGACAACGTGGGACAACGTGGGACAACGTGGGACAACGTGGGACAACGTGGGACACCGTTGGACAACGTGGGACACCGTTGGACATCGTTGGACACCGTGGGACAACGTGGGACAACGTGGGACAACGTGGGACACCGTTGGACACCGTTGGACATCGTTGGACATCGTTGGACATCGTTGGACATCGTTGGACATCGTGGGACACCGTTGGACATCGCTGGACACCGTTGGACATCGTTGGACACCGTGGGACAACGTGGGACAACGTAGGACAACGTGGGACAACGTGGGACAACGTGGGACACCGTTGGACACCGTTGGACATCGTTGGACAACATGGGACAACGTGGGACAACGTGGGACAACGTGGGACAACGTGGGACAACGTGGGACACCGTTGGACACCGTAGGACACCGTTGGACACCGTTGGACATCGTTGGACACCGTTGGACATCGTTGGACACCGTGGGACAACGTGGGACAACGTGGGACAACGTGGGACAACGTGGGACAACGTGGGACAACGTGGGACAACGTGGGACAACGTGGGACAACGTGGGACAACGTGGGACACCGTTGGACAACGTGGGACACCGTTGGACATCGTTGGACACCGTGGGACAACGTGGGACAACGTGGGACAACGTGGGACACCGTTGGACACCGTTGGACATCGTTGGACATCGTTGGACATCGTGGGACACCGTTGGACATCGCTGGACACCGTGGGACAACGTGGGACAACGTGGGACAACGTGGGACAACGTGGGACAACGTCGGACAACGTGGGACAACGTGGGACAATGTGGGACAACGTGGGACAACGTGGGACAACGTGGGACAACGTGGGACAACGTGGGACAACGTGGGACACCGTTGGACACCGTAGGACACCGTTGGACACCGTTGGACATCGTTGGACACCGTTGGACATCGTTGGACACCGTGGGACAACGTGGGACAACGTGGGACAACGTGGGACAACGTGGGACAACGTGGGACAACGTGGGACAACGTGGGACAACGTGGGACAACGTGGGGCAACGTGGGACAACGTGGGACATCGTGGGACAACGTGGGACAACGTGGGACAACGTGGGACAACGTGGGACAACGTGGGACACCGTTGGACATCGTTGGACACCGTGGGACAACGTGGGGCAACGTGGGACAACGTGGGACATCGTGGGACAACGTGGGACAACGTGGGACAACGTGGGACAACGTGGGACAACGTGGGACAACGTGGGACAACGTGGGACAACGTGGGACAACGTGGGACACCGTTGGACATCGTTGGACACCGTGGGACAACGTGGGACAACGTGCGACAACGTGGGACAACGTGGGACAACGTGGGACAACGTGGGACAACGTGGGACAACGTGGGACAACGTGGGACAACGTGGGACATAGTGGGACAACGTGGGACAACGTGGGACAACGTGGGACAACGTGGGACACCGTTGGACAACGTGGGACACCGTTGGACAACGTGGGACACCGTTGGACACCGTGGGACACCGTGGGACAACGCGGGACAACGTGGGACAACGTGGGACACCGTTGGACACCGTTGGACATCGTTGGACATCGTTGGACATCGTGGGACACCGTTGGACATCGTTGGACATCTTTGGACACCGTGGGACAACGTGGGACAACGTGGGACAACGTGGGACAACGTGGGACAACGTGGGACAACGTGGGAAAACGTGGGACAACGTGGGACAACGTGGGACAACGTGGGACAACGTGGGACACCGTTGGACATCGTTGGACAACGTGGGACAACGTGGGACAACGTGGGACAACGTGGGACAACGTGGGACAACGTGGGACACCGTTGGACACCGTGGGACACCGTTGGACACCGTTGGACATCGTTGGACACCGTGGGACAACGTGGGACAACGTGGGACAACGTGGGACAACGTGGGACAACGTGGGACAACGTGGGACAACGTGGGACAACGTGGGACATCGTGGGACAACGTGGGACAACGTGGGACAACGTGGGACAACGTGGGACAACGTGGGACACCGTTGGACAACGTGGGACACCGTTGGACATCGTTGGACACCGTGGGACAACGTGGGACAACGTGGGACAACGTGGGACACCGTTGGACACCGTTGGACATCGTTGGACATCGTTGGACATCGTGGGACACCGTTGGACATCGCTGGACACCGTTGGACATCGTTGGACACCGTGGGACAACGTGGGACAACGTGGGACAACGTGGGACAACGTGGGACAACGTGGGGCAACGTGGGACAACGTGGGACATCGTGGGACAACGTGGGACAACGAGGGACAACGTGGGAAAACGTGGGACAACGTGGGACACCGTTGGACATCGTTGGACACCGTGGGACAACGTGGGACAACGTGGGACAACGTGGGACACCGTTGGACACCGTTGGACATCGTTGGACACCGTTGGACACCGTGGGACAACGTGGGACAACGTGGGACAACGTGGGACAACGTGGGACAACGTGGGACAACGTGGGACACCGTTGGACATCGTTGGACACCGTGGGACAACGTGGGACAGCGTGGGACAACGTGGGACATCGTTGGACACCGTTGGACACCGTTGGACATCGTTGGACACCGTGGGACAACGTGGGACAACGTGGGACAACGTGGGACAACGTGGGACAACGTCGGACAACGTGGGACAACGTGGGACAACGTGGGACAACGTGGGACAACGTGGGACAACGTGGGACACCGTTGGACATCGTTGGACAACGTGGGACAACGTGGGACAACGTGGGACAACGTGGGACAACGTGGGACAACGTGGGACAACGTTGGACACCGTGGGACACCGTTGGACACCGTTGGACAACGTGGGACAACGTGGGACAACGTGGGACAACGTGGGACAACGTGGGAAACCATGGAACAACGTGGGACAACGTGGGACACCGTTGGACATCGTTGGACAACGTGGGACAACGTGGGACAACGTGGGACAACGTGGGACAACGTGGGACATCGTGGGACAACGTGGGACAACGTGGGACAACGTGGGACAACGTGGGACAACGTGGGACACCGTTGGACATCGTTGGACACCGTGGGACAACGTGGGACAACGTGGGACAACGTGGGACACCGTTGGACACCGTTGGACACCGTTGGACACCGTTGGACATCGTTGGACACCGTGGGACAACGTGGGACAACGTGGGACAACGTGGGAAACCATGGAACAACGTGGGACAACGTGGGACACCGTTGGACATCGTTGGACAACGTGGGACAACGTGGGACAACGTGGGACAACGTGGGACAACGTGGGACAACGTGGGACAACGTGGGACACCGTTGGACACCGTGGGACACCGTTGGACACCGTGGGACACCGTGGGACACCGTGGGACAACGTGGGACAACGTGGGACAACGTGGGACAACGTGGGACAACGTGGGACAACGTGGGACAACGTGGGACAACGTGGGACAACGTGGGACAACGTGGGACAACGTCGGACAACGTGGGACAACGTGGGACAACGTGGGACAACGTGGGACAACGTGGGACAACGTGGGACACCGTTGGACATCGTTGGACAACGTGGGACAACGTGGGACAACGTGGGACAACGTGGGACACCGTTGGACATCGTTGGACATCGTTGGACACCGTGGGACAACGTGGGACAACGTGGGACATCGTGGGACAACGTGGGACAACGTGGGACGACGTGGGACAACGTGGGACACCGTTGGACAACGTGGGACACCGTTGGACAACGTGGGACACCGTTGGACACCGTTGGACACCGTGGGACAACGTGGGACAACGTGGGACAACGTGGGACACCGTTGGACACCGTTGGACATCGTTGGACATCGTTGGACATCGTGGGACACCGTTGGACATCGCTGGACACCGTGGGACAACGTGGGACAACGTGGGACAACGTGGGACAACGTCGGACAACGTGGGACAACGTGGGACAACATGGGACAACGTGGGACAACGTGGGACAACGTGGGACAACGTGGGACAACGTGGGACAACGTGGGACAACGTGGGACAACGTGAGACACCGTTGGACACCGTTGGACACCGTTGGACACCGTTGGACATCGTTGGACACCGTGGGACAACGTGGGACAACGTGGGACAACGTGGGAAACCATGGAACAACGTGGGACAACGTGGGACACCGTTGGACATCGTTGGACAACGTGGGACAACGTGGGACAACGTGGGACAACGTGGGACAACGTGGGACAACGTGGGACAACGTGGGACACCGTTGGACACCGTGGGACACCGTTGGACACCGTTGGACATCGTTGGACACCGTGGGACAACGTGGGACAACGTGGGACAACGTGGGACAACGTGGGACAACGTGGGACAACGTGGGACAACGTGGGACAACGTGGGACAACGTGGGACAACGTGGGACATCGTGGGACAACGTGGGACAACGTGGGACAACGTGGGACAACGTGGGACACCGTTGGACAACGTGGGACACCGTGGGACATCGTTGGACACCGTGGGACAACGTGGGACAACGTGGGACCACGTGGGACAACGTGGGACAACGTGGGACAACGTGGGACAACGTGGGACAACGTGGGACAACGTGGGACAACGTGGGACAACGTGGGACAACGTGGGACAACGTGGGACAACGTGGGACAACGTGGGACAACGTGGGACAACGTGGGACACCGTTGGACATCGTTGGACAACATGGGACAACGTGGGACAACGAGGGACAACGTGGGACAACGTGGGACAACGTGGGACAACGTGGGACAACGTGGGACAACGTGGGACATCGTGCGACAACGTGGGACAACGTGGGACAACGTGGGACAACGTGGGACAACGTGGGACAACGTGGGACAACGTGGGACACCGTTGGACACCGTGGGACACCGTTGGACACCGTTGGACATCGTTGGACACCGTGGGACAACGTGGGACAACGTGGGACAACGTGGGACAACGTGGGACAACGTGGGACAACGTGGGACAACTTGGGACAACGTGGGACAACGTGGGACAACGTGGGACATCGTGGGACAACGTGGGACAACGTGGGACGACGTGGGACAACGTGGGACACCGTTGGACAACGTGGGACACCGTTGGACAACGTGGGACACCGTTGGACATCGTTGGACACCGTGGGACAACGTGGGACAACGTGGGACAACGTGGGACACCGTTGGACAACGTGGGACACCGTTGGACATCGTTGGACACCGTGGGACAACGTGGGACAACGTGGGACAACGTGGGACACCGTTGGACACCGTTGGACATCGTTGGACACCGTTGGACAACGTGGGACACCGTTGGACATCGCTGGACACCGTGGGACAACGTGGGACAACGTGGGACAACGTGGGACAACGTGGGACAACGTCGGACAACGTGGGACAACGTGGGACAACATGGGACAACGTGGGACAACGTGGGACAACGTGGGACAACGTGGGACAACGTGGGACAACGTGGGACAACGTGGGACACCGTTGGACACCGTTGGACACCGTTGGACACCGTTGGACATCGTTGGACACCGTGGGACAACGTGGGACAACGTGGGACAACGTGGGAAACCATGGAACAACGTGGGACAACGTGGGACACCGTTGGACATCGTTGGACAACGTGGGACAACGTGGGACAACGTGGGACAACGTGGGACAACGTGGGACAACGTGGGACAACGTGGGACACCGTTGGACACCGTGGGACAACGTGGGACAACGTGGGACACCGTTGGACACCGTTGGACATCGTTGGACATCGTTGGACATCGTGGGACACCGTTGGACATCGCTGGACACCGTGGGACATCGTTGGACACCGTGGGACAACGTGGGACAACGTAGGACAACGTGGGACAACGTGGGACAACGTGGGACACCGTTGGACACCGTTGGACATCGTTGGACAACATGGGACAACGTGGGACAACGTGGGACAACGTGGGACAACGTGGGACAACGTGGGACACCGTTGGACACCGTGGGACACCGTTGGACACCGTTGGACATCGTTGGACACCGTGGGACAACGTGGGACAACGTGGGACAACGTGGGACAACGTGGGACAACGTGGGACAACGTGGGACAACGTGGGACAACTTGGGACAACGTGGGACAACGTGGGACACCGTTGGACACCGTGGGACACCGTTGGAGACCGTTGGACATCGTTGGACACCGTGGGACAACGTGGGACAACGTGGGACAACGTGGGACAACGTGGGACAACGTGGGACAACGTGGGACAACGTGGGACAACGTGGGACATCGTGGGACAACGTGGGACAACGTGGGACAACGTGGGACAACGTGGGACAACGTGGGACACCGTTGGACAACGTGGGACACCGTTGGACATCGTTGGACACCGTGGGACAACGTGGGACAACGTGGGACAACGTGGGACACCGTTGGACACCGTTGGACATCGTTGGACATCGTTGGACATCGTGGGACACCGTTGGACATCGCTGGACACCGTTGGACATCGTTGGACACCGTGGGACAACGTGGGACAACGTAGGACAACGTGGGACAACGTGGGACAACGTGGGACACCGTTGGACACCGTTGGACATCGTTGGACAACATGGGACAACGTGGGACAACGTGGGACAACGTGGGACAACGTGGGACAACGTGGGACACCGTTGGACACCGTAGGACACCGTTGGACACCGTTGGACATCGTTGGACACCGTTGGACATCGTTGGACACCGTGGGACAACGTGGGACAACGTGGGACAACGTGGGACAACGTGGGACAACGTGGGACAACGTGGGACAACGTGGGACAACGTGGGACAACGTGGGACAACGTGGGACACCGTTGGACAACGTGGGACACCGTTGGACATCGTTGGACACCGTGGGACAACGTGGGACAACGTGGGACAACGTGGGACACCGTTGGACACCGTTGGACATCGTTGGACATCGTTGGACATCGTGGGACACCGTTGGACATCGCTGGACACCGTGGGACAACGTGGGACAACGTGGGACAACGTGGGACAACGTGGGACAACGTCGGACAACGTGGGACAACGTGGGACAATGTGGGACAACGTGGGACAACGTGGGACAACGTGGGACAACGTGGGACAACGTGGGACAACGTGGGACAACGTGGGACATCGTGGGACAACGTGGGACAACGTGGAACAACGTGGGACAACGTGGGACATCGTTGGACACCGTTGGACACCGTGGGACAACGTGGGACAACGTGGGACAACGTGGGACAACGTGGGACACCGTTGGACAACGTGGGACACCGTTGGACATCGTTGGACACCGTGGGACAACGTGGGAAAACGTGGGACAACGTGGGACAACGTGGGACACCGTTGGACACCGTTGGACATCGTTGGACACCGTTGGACACCGTGGGACAACGTGGGACAACGTGGGACAACGTGGGACAACGTGGGACAACGTGGGACAACGTGGGACAACGTGGGACAACGTGGGACAACGTGGGACATCGTGGGACAACGTGGGACAACGTGGGACAACGTGGGACAACGTGGGACAACGTGGGACACCGTTGGACATCGTTGGACACCGTGGGACAACGTGGGACAACGTGGGACAACGTGGGACACCGTTGGACACCGTTGGACAACGTGGGACAACGTGGGACAACGTGGGACAACGTGGGACAACGTGGGACACCGTTGGACACCGTGGGACACCGTTGGACACCGTTGGACATCGTTGGACACCGTGGGACAACGTGGGACAACGTGGGACAACGTGGGACAACGTGGGACAACGTGGGACAACGTGGGACAACGTGGGACAACGTGGGACATCGTGGGACAACGTGGGACAACGTGGGACAACGTGGGACAACGTGGGACAACGTGGGACACCGTTGGACAACGTGGGACACCGTTGGACATCGTTGGACACCGTGGGACAACGTGGGACAACGTGGGACAACGTGGGACACCGTTGGACACCGTTGGACATCGTTGGACATCGTTGGACATCGTGGGACACCGTTGGACATCGCTGGACACCGTTGGACATCGTTGGACACCGTGGGACAACGTGGGACAACGTAGGACAACGTGGGACAACGTGGGACAACGTGGGACACCGTTGGACACCGTTGGACATCGTTGGACAACCTGGGACAACGTGGGACAACGTGGGACAACGTGGGACACCGTGGGACAACGTGGGACACCGTTGGACACCGTGGGACACCGTTGGACACCGTTGGACATCGTTGGACACCGTGGGACAACGTGGGACAACGTGGGACAACGTGGGACAACGTGGGACAACGTGGGACAACGTGGGACAACGTGGGACAACGTGGGACATCGTGGGACAACGTGGGACAACGTGGGACAACGTGGGACAACGTGGGACAACGTGGGACACCGTTGGACAACGTGGGACACCGTTGGACAACGTTGGACACCGTGGGACAACGTGGGACAACGTGGGACAACGTGGGACACCGTTGGACAACGTTGGACATCGTTGGACATCGTTGGACATCGTGGGACACCGTTGGACATCGCTGGACACCGTTGGACATCGTTGGACACCGTGGGACAACGTGGGACAACGTAGGACAACGTGGGACAACGTGGGACAACGTGGGACACCGTTGGACACCGTTGGACATCGTTGGACAACGTGGGACAACGTGGGACAACGTGGGACAACGTGGGACAACGTGGGACACCGTTGGACACCGTAGGACACCGTTGGACACCGTTGGACATCGTTGGACACCGTGGGACAACGTGGGACAACGTGGGACAACGTGGGACAACGTGGGACAACGTGGGACAACGTGGGACAACGTGGGACAACTTGGGACAACGTGGGACAACGTGGGACAACGTGGGACATCGTGGGACAACGTGGGACAACGTGGGACAACGTGGGACACCGTTGGACATCGTTGGACAACATGGGACAACGTGGGACAACGTGGGACAACGTGGGACAACGTGGGACAACGTGGGACACCGTTGGACACCGTGGGACACCGTTGGACACCGTTGGACATCGTTGGACACCGTGGGACAACGTGGGACAACGTGGGACAACGTGGGACAACGTGGGACAACGTGGGACAACGTGGGACAACGTGGGACAACGTGGGACAACGTGGGACAACGTGGGACACCGTTGGACAACGTGGGACACCGTTGGACATCGTTGGACACCGTGGGACAACGTGGGACAACGTGGGACAACGTGGGACACCGTTGGACACCGTTGGACATCGTTGGACATCGTTGGACATCGTGGGACACCGTTGGACATCGCTGGACACCGTGGGACAACGTGGGACAACGTGGGACAACGTGGGACAACGTGGGACAACGTCGGACAACGTGGGACAACGTGGGACAACGTGGGACAACGTGGGACAACGTGGGACAACGTGGGACAACGTGGGACAACGTGGGACAACGTGGGACAACGTGGGACATCGTGGGACAACGTGGGACAACGTGGAACAACGTGGGACAACGTGGGACATCGTTGGACACCGTTGGACACCGTGGGACAACGTGGGACAACGTGGGACAACGTGGGACAACGTGGGACACCGTTGGACAACGTGGGACACCGTTGGACATCGTTGGACACCGTGGGACAACGTGGGACAACGTGGGACAACGTGGGACAACGTGGGACACCGTTGGACACCGTTGGACATCGTTGGACACCGTTGGACACCGTGGGACAACGTGGGACAACGTGGGACAACGTGGGACAACGTGGGACAACGTGGGACAACGTGGGACAACGTGGGACAACGTGGGACAACGTGGGACAACGTGGGACAACGTGGGACAACGTGGGACAACGTGGGACAACGTGGGACAACGTGGGACAACGTGGGACAACGTGGGACAACGTGGGACAACGTGGGACAACGTGGGACAACGTGGGACAACGTGGGACATTGTGGGACAACGTGGGACAACGTGGGACAACGTGGGACAACGTGGGACACCGTTGGACAACGTGGGACACCGTTGGACATCGTTGGACACCGTGGGACAACGTGGGACAACGTGGGACCACGTGGGACAACGTGGGACAACGTGGGACAACGTGGGACAACGTGGGACAACGTGGGACAACGTGGGACAACGTGGGACAACGTGGGACAACGTGGGACAACGTGGGACAACGTGGGACAACGTGGGACAACGTGGGACAACGTGGGACACCGTTGGACATCGTTGGACAACATGGGACAACGTGGGACAACGTGGGACAACGTGGGACAACGTGGGACAACGTGGGACAACGTGGGACACCGTTGGACACCGTGGGACACCGTTGGACACCGTTGGACATCGTTGGACACCGTGGGACAACGTGGGACAACGTGGGACAACGTGGGACAACGTGGGACAACGTGGGACAACGTGGGACAACGTGGGACAACGTGGGACAACTTGGGACAACGTGGGACAACGTGGGACAACGTGGGACATCGTGGGACAACGTGGGACAACGTGGGACAACGTGGGACAACGTGGGACACCGTTGGACAACGTGGGACACCGTTGGACATCGTTGGACACCGTGGGACAACGCGGGACAACGTGGGACAACGTGGGACACCGTTGGACACCGTTGGACATCGTTGGACATCGTTGGACATCGTGGGACACCGTTGGACATTGTTGGACATCGTTGGACACCGTGGGACAACGTGGGACAACGTGGGACAACGTGGGAAAACGTGGGACAACGTGGGACAACGTGGGACAACGTGGGACAACGTGGGACAACGTGGGACAACGTGGGACAACGTGGGGCAACGTGGGACAACGTGGGACATCGTGGGACAACGTGGGACAACGAGGGACAACGTGGGACAACGTGGGACAACGTGGGACACCGTTGGACATCGTTGGACACCGTGGGACAACGTGGGACAACGTGGGACAACGTGGGACACCGTTGGACACCGTTGGACATCGTTGGACATCGTTGGACACCGTGGGACAACGTGGGACAACGTGGGACAACGTGGGACAACGTGGGACAACGTGGGACAACGTGGGACAACGTGGGACAACGTGGGACAACGTGGGACACCGTTGGACATCGTTGGACACCGTGGGACAACGTGGGACAACGTGGGACAACGTGGGACATCGTTGGACACCGTTGGACACCGTTGGACACCGTTGGACACCGTTGGACATCGGTGGACATCGTGGGACACCGTTGGACACCGTGGGACAACGTGGGACAACGTGGGACAACGTGGGACACCGTTGGACACCGTTGGACATCGTTGGACATCGTTGGACATCGTGGGACACCGTTGGACAACGTGGGACAACGTGGGACAACGTGGGACAACGTGGGACAACGTGCGACAACGTGGGACAACGTGGGACAACGTGGGACACCGTTGGACATCGTTGGACACCGTGGGACAACGTGGGACAACGTGGGACAACGTGGGACATCGTTGGACACCGTTGGACACCGTTGGACATCGTTGGACACCGTGGGACAACGTGGGACAACGTGGGACAACGTGGGACAACGTGGGACAACGTCAGACAACGTGGGACAACGTGGGACAATGTGGGACAACGTGGGACAACGTGGGACAACGTGGGACAACGTGGGACAACGTGGGACAACGTGGGACAACGTGGGACATCGTGGGACAACGTGGGACAACGTGGGACAACGTGGGACAACGTGGGACATCGTTGGACACCGTTGGACACCGTGGGACAACGTGGGACAACGTGGGACAACGTGGGACAACGTGGGACAACGTGGGACAACGTGGGACAACGTGGGACAACGTGGGACAACGTGGGACAACGTGGGACACCGTTGGACATCGTTGGACAACGTGGGACAACGTGGGACAACGTGGGACAACGTGGGACAACGTGGGACAACGTGGGACAACGTTGGACACCGTGGGACACCGTGGGACAACGTGGGACAACGTGGGACAACGTGGGACAACGTGGGACAACGTGGGACAACGTGGGACACCGTTGGACATCGTTGGACACCGTGGGACAACGTGGGACAACGTGGGACAACGTGGGACAACGTGGGACAACGTGGGACACCGTTGGACACCGTGGGACACCGTTGGACAACGTGGGACAACGTGGGACAACGCGGGACAACGTGGGACAACGTGGGACAACGTGGGACACCGTTGGACATCGTTGGACAACGTGGGACAACGTGGGACAACGTGGGACAACGTGGGACAACGTGGGACAACGTGGGACACCGTTGGACACCGTGGGACACCGTTGGACACCGTTGGACATCGTTGGACATCGTTGGACACCGTGGGACAACGTGGGACAACGTGGGACAACGTGGGACACCGTTGGACACCGTTGGACATCGTTGGACATCGTTGGACATCGTGGGACACCTTTGGACATCGCTGGACACCGTTGGACATCGTTGGACACCGTGGGACAACGTGGGACAACGTGGGACACCGTTGGACACCGTGGGACAACGTGGGACAACGTGGGACAACGTGGGACATCGTGGGACAACGTGGGACAACGTGGGACAACGTGGGACAACGTGGGACAACGTGGGACACCGTTGGACATCGCTGGACACCGTTGGACATCGTTGGACACCGTGGGACAACGTGGGACAACGTGGGTCAACGTGGGACAACGTGGGACAACGTGGGACAACGTGGGACAACGTGGGACAACGTGGGACAACGTGGGACAACGTGGGACAACGTGGGACAACGTGGGACATCGTGGGACAACGTGGGACAACGTGGGACAACGTTGGACAACGTGGGACAACGTGGGACAACGTGGGACAACGTGGGACAACGTGGGACAACGTGGGACATCGTGGGACAACGTGGGACAACGTGGGACAACGTGGGACAACGTGGGACATCGTTGGACACCGTTGGACACCGTGGGACAACGTGGGACAACGTGGGACCACGTGGGACAACGTGGGACAACGTGGGACAACGTGGGACAACGTGGGACAACGTGGGACATCGTGGGACAACGTGGGACAACGTGGGACAACGTGGGACAACGTGGGACAACGTGGGACACCGTTGGACACCGTTGGACACCGTTGGACACCGTTGGACATCGTTGGACACCGTGGGACAACGTGGGACAACGTGGGACAACGTGGGAAACCATGGAACAACGTGGGACAACGTGGGACATCGTGGGACAACGTGGGACAACGTGGGACAACGTGGGACACCGTTGGACACCGTTGGACACCGTTGGACACCGTTGGACATCGTTGGACACCGTGGGACAACGTGGGACAACGTGGGACAACGTGGGACACCGTTGGACACCGTTGGACACCGTTGGACACCGTTGGACACCGTTGGACATCGTTGGACACCGTGGGACAACGTGGGACAACGTGGGACAACGTGGGAAACCATGGAACAACGTGGGACAACGTGGGACATCGTGGGACAACGTGGGACAACGTGGGACAACGTGGGACACCGTTGGACACCGTTGGACACCGTTGGACACCGTTGGACATCGTTGGACACCGTGGGACAACGTGGGACAACGTGGGACAACGTGGGAAACCATGGAACAACGTGGGACAACGTGGGACACCGTTGGACATCGTTGGACATCGTTGGACACCGTGGGACAACGTGGGACAACGTGGGACAACGTGGGACAACGTGGGAAACCATGGAACAACGTGGGACAACGTGGGACATCGTGGGACAACGTGGGACAACGTGGGACAACGTGGGACAACGTGGGACAACGTGGGACAACGTGGGACAACGTGGGACATCGTGGGACAACGTGGGACAACGTGGGACAACGTGGGACAACGTGGGACATCGTTGGACACCGTTGGACACCGTTGGACACCGTTGGACATCGTTGGACACCGTGGGACAACGTGGGACAACGTGGGACAACGTGGGAAACCATGGAACAACGTGGGACAACGTGGGACACCGTTGGACATCGTTGGACAACGTGGGACAACGTGGGACAACGTGGGACAACGTGGGACAACGTGGGACAACGTGGGACAACGTGGGACACCGTTGGACACCGTGGGACACCGTTGGACACCGTTGGACATCGTTGGACACCGTGGGACAACGTGGGACAACGTGGGACAACGTGGGACAACGTGGGACAACGTGGGACAACGTGGGACAACGTGGGACAACGTGGGACAACGTGGGACAACGTGGGACAACGTGGGACATCGTTTGACAACGTGGGACAACGTGGGACAACGTGGGACAACGTGGGACACCGTTGGACAACGTGGGACACCGTTGGACATCGTTGGACACCGTGGGACAACGCGGGACAACGTGGGAAAACGTGGGACAACGTGGGACAACGTGGGACAACGTGGGACAACGTGGGACAACGTGGGACAACGTGGGACAACGTGGGACAACGTGGGACAACGTGGGACAACGTGGGACAACGTGGGACAACGTGGGACAACGTGGGACAACGTGGGACAACGTGGGACAACGTGGGACAACGTGGGACAACGTTGGACACCGTGGGACACCGTTGGACACCGTTGGACATCGTTGGACACCGTGGGAGAACGTGGGACAACGTGGGAAAACGTGGGACAACGTGGGACAACGTGGGACAACGTGGGACAACGTGGGACAACGTGGGACATCGTTTGACAACGTGGGACAACGTGGGACAACGTGGGACAACGTGGGACACCGTTGGACAACGTGGGACACCGTTGGACATCGTTGGACACCGTGGGACAACGTGGGACAACGTGGGAAAACGTGGGACAACGTGGGACAACGTGGGACAACGTGGGACAACGTGGGACAACGTGGGACAACGTGGGACAACGTGGGACAACGTGGGACAACGTGGGACAACGTGGGACAACGTGGGACAACGTGGGACAACGTGGGACAACGTGGGACAACGTGGGACAACGTGGGACAACGTGGGACAACGTTGGACACCGTGGGACACCGTTGGACACCGTTGGACATCGTTGGACACCGTGGGACAACGTGGGACAACGTGGGAAAACGTGGGAAACCATGGAACAACGTGGGACAACGTGGGACACCGTTGGACATCGTTGGACAACGTGGGACAACGTGGGACAACGTGGGACAACGTGGGACAACGTGGGACAACGTGGGACAACGTGGGACACCGTTGGACACCGTGGGACACCGTTGGACACCGTTGGACATCGTTGGACACCGTGGGACAACGTGGGACAACGTGGGACAACGTGGGACAACGTGGGACAACGTGGGACAACGTGGGACAACGTGGGACAACGTGGGACAACGTGGGACAACGTGGGACATCGTGGGACAACGTGGGACAACGTGGGACAACGTGGGACAACGTGGGACACCGTTGGACAACGTGGGACACCGTTGGACATCGTTGGACACCGTGGGACAACGTGGGACAACGTGGGAAACCATGGAACAACGTGGGACAACGTGGGACACCGTTGGACATCGTTGGACATCGTTGGACACCGTGGGACAACGTGGGACAACGTGGGAAAACGTGGGACAACGTGGGACATCGTTGGACATCGTTGGACACCGTGGGACAACGTGGGACAACGTGGGACAACGTGGGAAACCATGGAACAACGTGGGACAACGTGGGACACCGTTGGACATCGTTGGACATCGTTGGACACCGTGGGACAACGTGGGACAACGTGGGACAACGTGGGACAACGTGGGAAACCATGGAACAACGTGGGACAACGTGGGACAACGTGGGACAACGTGGGACAACGTGGGACAACGTGGGACAACGTGGGACAACGTGGGACAACGTGGGACAACGTGGGACATCGTGGGACAACGTGGGACAACGTGGGACAACGTGGGACAACGTGGGACATCGTTGGACACCGTTGGACACCGTTGGACACCGTTGGACATCGTTGGACACCGTGGGACAACGTGGGACAACGTGGGACAACGTGGGAAACCATGGAACAACGTGGGACAACGTGGGACACCGTTGGACATCGTTGGACAACGTGGGACAACGTGGGACAACGTGGGACAACGTGGGACAACGTGGGACAACGTGGGACAACGTGGGACACCGTTGGACACCGTGGGACACCGTTGGACACCGTTGGACATCGTTGGACACCGTGGGACAACGTGGGACAACGTGGGACAACGTGGGACAACGTGGGACAACGTGGGACAACGTGGGACAACGTGGGACAACGTGGGACAACGTGGGACAACGTGGGACAACGTGGGACATCGTTTGACAACGTGGGACAACGTGGGACAACGTGGGACAACGTGGGACACCGTTGGACAACGTGGGACACCGTTGGACATCGTTGGACACCGTGGGACAACGTGGGACAACGTGGGACAACGTGGGACAACGTGGGACAACGTGGGACAACGTGGGACAACGTGGGACAACGTGGGACAACGTGGGACAACGTGGGACAACGTGGGACAACGTGGGACAACGTGGGACAACGTGGGACAACGTGGGACAACGTGGGACAACGTGGGACAACGTGGGACAACGTGGGACAACGTGGGACAACGTTGGACACCGTGGGACACCGTTGGACACCGTTGGACATCGTTGGACACCGTGGGACAACGTGGGACAACGTGGGACAACGTGGGACAACGTGGGACAACGTGGGACAACGTGGGACAACGTGGGACAACGTGGGACATCGTTTGACAACGTGGGACAACGTGGGACAACGTGGGACAACGTGGGACACCGTTGGACAACATGGGACACCGTTGGACATCGTTGGACACCGTGGGACAACGTGGGACAACGTGGGAAAACGTGGGACAACGTGGGACAACGTGGGACAACGTGGGACAACGTGGGACAACGTGGGACAACGTGGGACAACGTGGGACAACGTGGGACAACGTGGGACAACGTGGGACAACGTGGGACAACGTGGGACAACGTGGGACAACGTGGGACAACGTGGGACAACGTGGGACAACGTGGGACAACGTTGGACACCGTGGGACACCGTTGGACACCGTTGGACATCGTTGGACACCGTGGGACAACGTGGGACAACGTGGGAAAACGTGGGAAACCATGGAACAACGTGGGACAACGTGGGACACCGTTGGACATCGTTGGACAACGTGGGACAACGTGGGACAACGTGGGACAACGTGGGACAACGTGGGACAACGTGGGACAACGTGGGACAGCGTTGGACACCGTGGGACACCGTTGGACACCGTTGGACATCGTTGGACACCGTGGGACAACGTGGGACAACGTGGGACAACGTGGGACAACGTGGGACAACGTGGGACAACGTGGGACAACGTGGGACAACGTGGGACAACGTGGGACAACGTGGGACATCGTGGGACAACGTGGGACAACGTGGGACAACGTGGGACAACGTGGGACACCGTTGGACAACGTGGGACACCGTTGGACATCGTTGGACACCGTGGGACAACGTGGGACAACGTGGGACAACGTGGGAAACCATGGAACAACGTGGGACAACGTGGGACACCGTTGGACATCGTTGGACATCGTTGGACACCGTGGGACAACGTGGGACAACGTGGGAAAACGTGGGACAACGTGGGACATCGTTGGACATCGCTGGACACCGTTGGACATCGTTGGACACCGTGGGACAACGTGGGACAACGTGGGACAACGTGGGACAACGTGGGACAACGTGGGACAACGTGGGACAACGTGGGAAAACGTGGGACAACGTGGGACACCGTTGGACATCGCTGGACACCGTTGGACATCGTTGGACACCGTGGGACAACGTGGGACAACGTGGGACATCGTGGGACAACGTGGGACAACGTGGGACAACGTGGGACATCGTGGGACACCGTGGGACAACGTGGGACAACGTGGGACAACGTGGGACAACGTCGGACAACGTGGGACAACGTGGGACATCGTGGGACAACGTGGGACAACGTGGGACAACGTGGGACAACCTGGGACAACGTGGGACACCGTTGGACACCGTTGGACATCGTTGGACACCGTGGGACAACGTGGGACAACGTGGGACAACGTGGGACAACGTGGGACATCGTGGGACAACGTGGGACAACGTGGGACAACGTGGGACAACGTGAGACATCGTGGGACAACGTGGGACAACGTGGGACAACGTGGGACATCGTGGGACAACGTGGGACAACGTGGGACAACGTGGGACAACGTGGGACCACGTGGGACAACGTGGGACAACGTGGGACAACGTGGGACAACGTGGGACAACGTGGGACATCGTGGGACAACGTGGGACAACGTGGGACAACGTGGGACAACGTGGGACACCGTTGGACAACGTGGGACACCGTTGGACATCGTTGGACACCGTGGGACAACGTGGGACAACGTGGGACATCGTGGGACAACGTGGGACAACGTGGGACAACGTGGGACAACGTGAGACATCGTGGGACAACGTGGGACAACGTGGGACAACGTGGGACATCGTGGGACAACGTGGGACAACGTGGGACAACGTGGGACAACGTGGGACCACGTGGGACAACGTGGGACAACGTGGGACAACGTGGGACAACGTGGGACAACGTGGGACATCGTGGGACAACGTGGGACAACGTGGGACAACGTGGGACAACGTGGGACACCGTGGGACAACGTGGGACACCGTTGGACATCGTTGGACACCGTGGGACAACGTGGGACAACGTGGGACCACGTGGGACAACGTGGGACAACGTGGGACAACGTGGGACAACGTGGGACAACGCGGGACAACGTGGGACAACGTGGGACAACGTGGGACAACGTGGGACAACGTGGGACACCGTTGGACATCGTTGGACACCGTGGGACACCGTGGGACAACGTGGGACAACGTGGGACAACGTGGGACAACGTGGGACAACGTGGGAAACCATGGAACAACGTGGGACAACGTGGGACACCGTTGGACATCGTTGGACAACGTGGGACAACGTGGGACAACGTGGGACAACGTGGGACAACGTGGGACATCGTGGGACACCGTTGGACATCGTTGGACATCGTTGGACACCGTTGGACACCGTTGGACAACGTGGGACATCGTGGGACAACGTGGGACAACGTGGGACAACGTGGGACAACGTGGGACACCGTTGGACACCGTGGGACACCGTTGGACACCGTTGGACACCGTTGGACATCGTTGGACATCGTTGGACATCGCGGGACACCGTTGGACATCGTTGGACATCGTTGGACACCGTTGGACATCGTTGGACACCGTTGGACATCGTTGGACATCGTTGGACATCGTGGGACACCGTTGGACATCGGTGGACATCGTTGGACACCGTTGGACATCGTTGGACATCGTTGGACATCGTTGGACACCGTTGGACACCGTTGGACACCGTTGGACATCGTTGGACACCGTGGGACAACGTGGGACAACGTGGGACAACGTGGGACAACGTGGGACAACGTGGGACAACGTGGGACATCGTGGGACAACGTGGGACAACGTGGGACAACGTGGGACACCGTTGGACACCGTTGGAAACCGTTGGACACCGTTGGACATCGTTGGACACCGTGGGACAACGTGGGACAACGTGGGACAACGTGGGAAACCATGGAACAACGTGGGACAACGTGGGACACCGTTGGACATCGTTGGACAACGTGGGACAACGTGGGACAACGTGGGACAACGTGGGACAACGTGGGACAACGTGGGACAACGTGGGACACCGTTGGACACCGTGGGACACCGTTGGACACCGTTGGACATCGTTGGACACCGTGGGACAACGGGGGACAACGTGGGACAACGTGGGACAACGTGGGACAACGTGGGACAACGTGGGACAACGTGGGACAACGTGGGACAACGTGGGACAACGTGGGACAACGTGGGACATCGTGGGACAACGTGGGACAACGTGGGACAACGTGGGACAACGTGGGACACCGTTGGACAACGTGGGACACCGTTGGACATCGTTGGACACCGTGGGACAACGTGGGACAACGTGGGACCACGTGGGACAACGTGGGACAACGTGGGACAACGTGGGACATCGTGGGACAACGTGGGACAACGTGGGACAACGTGGGACAACGTGGGACAACGTGGGACACCGTTGGACACCGTTGGACACCGTTGGACACCGTTGGACATCGTTGGACACCGTGGGACAACGTGGGACAACGTGGGACAACGTGGGAAACCATGGAACAACGTGGGACAACGTGGGACACCGTTGGACATCGTTGGACATCGTTGGACACCGTGGGACAACGTGGGACAACGTGGGAAAACGTGGGACAACGTGGGACACCGTTGGACATCGCTGGACACCGTTGGACAACGTTGGACACCGTGGGACAACGTGGGACAACGTGGGACAACGTGGGACAACGTGGGACAACGTGGGACAACGTGGGACAACGTGGGACAACGTGGGAAAACGTGGGACAACGTGGGACACCGTTGGACATCGCTGGACACCGTTGGACATCGTTGGACACCGTGGGACAACGTGGGACAACGTGGGACATCGTGGGACAACGTGGGACAACGTGGGACAACGTGGGACATCGTGGGACACCGTGGGACAACGTGGGACAACGTGGGACAACGTGGGACAACGTGGGACAACGTGGGACAACGTGGGACATCGTGGGACAACGTGGGACAACGTGGGACAACGTGGGACAACGTGGGACAACGTGGGACACCGTTGGACACCGTGGGACACCGTTGGACACCGTTGGACATCGTTGGACACCGTGGGACAACGTGGGACAACGTGGGACAACGTGGGACAACGTGGGACATCGTGGGACAACGTGGGACAACGTGGGACAACGTGGGACAACGTGGGACATCGTGGGACAACGTGGGACAACGTGGGACAACGTGGGACATCGTGGGACAACGTGGGACAACGTGGGACAACGTGGGACAACGTGGGACACCGTTGGACACCGTTGGACACCGTTGGACACCGTTGGACATCGTTGGACACCGTGGGACAACGTGGGACAACGTGGGACAACGTGGGACAACGTGGGACAACGTGGGACAACGTGGGACATCGTGGGACAACGTGGGACAACGTGGGACAACGTGGGACAACGTGGGACATCGTGGGACAACGTGGGACAACGTGGGACAACGTGGGACAACGTGGGACACCGTTGGACACCGTGGGACACCGTTGGACACCGTTGGACATCGTTGGACACCGTGGGACAACGGGGGACAACGTGGGACAACGTGGGACACCGTTGGACACCGTTGGACATCGTTGGACACCGTGGGACAACGTGGGACAACGTGGGACAACGTGGGACAACGTGGGACAACGTGGGACAACGTGGGACAACGTCGGACAACGTGGGACAACGTGGGACAACGTGGGACAACGTGGGACATCGTGGGACAACGTGGGACAACGTGGGACAACGTGGGACAACGTGGGACATCGTGGGACAACGTGGGACAACGTGGGACAACGTGGGACACCGTTGGACACCGTTGGACACCGTTGGACACCGTTGGACATCGTTGGACACCGTGGGACAACGTGGGACAACGTGGGACAACGTGGGAAACCACGGAACAACGTGGGACAACGTGGGACACCGTTGGACATCGTTTTACATCGTTGGACACCGTGGGACAACGTGGGACAACGTGGGAAAACGTGGGACAACGTGGGACACCGTTGGACATCGCTGGACACCGTTGGACATCGTTGGACACCGTGGGACAACGTGGGACAACGTGGGACAACGTGGGACAACGTGGGACATCGTGGGACAACGTGGGACAACGTGGGACAACGTGGGACAACGTGGGACAACGTGGGACACCGTTGGACATCGTTGGACACCGTGGGACAACGTGGGACAACGTGGGACAACGTGGGACACCGTTGGACACCGTTGGACACCGTTGGACACCGTTGGACACCGTTGGACATCGTTGGACACCGTGGGACAACGTGGGACAACGTGGGACAACGTGGGGAACCATGGAACAACGTGGGACAACGTGGGACACCGTTGGACATCGTTGGACAACGTGGGACAACGTGGGACAACGTGGGACAACGTGGGACAACGTGGGACAACGTGGGACAACGTGGGACACCGTTGGACACCGTGGGACACCGTTGGACACCGTTGGACATCGTTGGACACCGTGGGACAACGTGGGACAACGTGGGACAACGTGGGACAACGTGGGACAACGTGGGACAACGTGGGACAACGTGGGACAACGTGGGACAACGTGGGACAACGTGGGACACCGTGGGACATCGTGGGACAACGTGGGACAACGTGGGACAACGTGGGACAACGTGGGACAACGTGGGACAACGTGGGACAACGTGGGACAACGTGGGACAACGTGGGAAAACGTGGGACAACGTGGGACACCGTTGGACATCGCTGGACACCGTTGGACATCGTTGGACACCGTGGGACAACGTGGGACAACGTGGGACATCGTGGGACAACGTGGGACAACGTGGGACAACGTGGGACATCGTGGGACACCGTGGGACAACGTGGGACAACGTGGGACAACGTGGGACAACGTCGGACAACGTGGGACAACGTGGGACATCGTGGGACAACGTGGGACAACGTGGGACAACGTGGGACAACGTGGGACACCGTTGGACACCGTGGGACACCGTTGGACACCGTTGGACATCGTTGGACACCGTGGGACAACGTGGGACAACGTGGGACAACGTGGGACAACGTGGGACATCGTGGGACAACGTGGGACAACGTGGGACAACGTGGGACAACGTGGGACACCGTGGGACAACGTGGGACAACGTGGGACAACGTGGGACATCGTGGGACAACGTGGGACAACGTGGGACAACGTGGGACGACGTGGGACCACGTGGGACAACGTGGGGCAACGTGGGACAACGTGGGACAACGTGGGACAACGTGGGACATCGTGGGACATCGTTGGACATCGTTGGACACCGTTGGACATCGTTGGACACCGTTGGACATCGTTGGACATCGTTGGACATCGTGGGACACCGTTGGACATCGTTGGACATCGTTGGACAACGTGGGACAACGTGGGACAACGTGGGACAACGTGGGACAACGTGGGACAACGTGGGACATCGTGGGACAACGTGGGACAACGTGGGACAACGTGGGACACCGTTGGACACCGTTGGACACCGTTGGACACCGTTGGACATCGTTGGACACCGTGGGACAACGTGGGACAACGTGGGACAACGTGGGAAACCATGGAACAACGTGGGACAACGTGGGACACCGTTGGACACCGTGGGACACCGTTGGACACCGTTGGACATCGTTGGACACCGTGGGACAACGGGGGACAACGTGGGACAACGTGGGACAACGTGGGACAACGTGGGACAACGTGGGACAACGTGGGACAACGTGGGACAACGTGGGACAACGTGGGACAACGTGGGACATCGTGGGACAACGTGGGACAACGTGGGACAACGTGGGACAACGTGGGACACCGTTGGACAACGTGGGACACCGTTGGACATCGTTGGACACCGTGGGACAACGTGGGACAACGTGGGGCCACGTGGGACAACGTGGGACAACGTGGGACAACGTGGGACACCGTTGGACACCGTGGGACAACGTGGGACAACGTGGGACCACGTGGGACAACGTGGGACAACGTGGGACAACGTGGGACAACGTGGGACATCGTGGGACAACGTGGGACAACGTGGGACAACGTGGGACAACGTGGGACAACGTGGGACACCGTTGGACACCGTTGGACACCGTTGGACACCGTTGGACATCGTTGGACACCGTGGGACAACGTGGGACAACGTGGGACAACGTGGGAAACCATGGAACAACGTGGGACAACGTGGGACACCGTTGGACATCGTTGGACATCGTTGGACACCGTGGGACAACGTGGGACAACGTGGGAAAACGTGGGACAACGTGGGACACCGTTGGACATCGCTGGACACCGTTGGACATCGTTGGACACCGTGGGACAACGTGGGACAACGTGGGACAACGTGGGACAACGTGGGACAACGTGGGACAACGTGGGACAACGTGGGACAACGTGGGAAAACGTGGGACAACGTGGGACACCGTTGGACATCGCTGGACACCGTTGGACAACGTGGGACAACGTGGGACATCGTGGGACAACGTGGGACAACGTGGGACAACGTGGGACATCGTGGGACACCGTGGGACAACGTGGGACAACGTGGGACAACGTGGGACAACGTCGGACAACGTGGGACAACGTGGGACATCGTGGGACAACGTGGGACAACGTGGGACAACGTGGGACAACGTGGGACAACGTGGGACACCGTTGGACACCGTGGGACACCGTGGGACACCGTTGGACATCGTTGGACACCGTGGGACAACGTGGGACAACGTGGGACAACGTGGGACAACGTGGGACATCGTGGGACAACGTGGGACAACGTGGGACAACGTGGGACAACGTGGGACATCGTGGGACAACGTGGGACAACGTGGGACAACGTGGGACATCGTGGGACAACGTGGGACAACGTGGGACAACGTGGGACAACGTGGGACACCGTTGGACACCGTTGGACACCGTTGGACACCGTTGGACATCGTTGGACACCGTGGGACAACGTGGGACAACGTGGGACAACGTGGGACAACGTGGGACAACGTGGGACAACGTGGGACATCGTGGGACAACGTGGGACAACGTGGGACAACGTGGGACAACGTGGGACATCGTGGGACAACGTGGGACAACGTGGGACAACGTGGGACAACGTGGGACACCGTTGGACACCGTGGGACACCGTTGGACACCGTTGGACATCGTTGGACACCGTGGGACAACGGGGGACAACGTGGGACAACGTGGGACAACGTGGGACAACGAGGGACAACGTGGGACAACGTGGGACAACGTGGGACAACGTGGGACAACGTGGGACAACGTGGGACAACGTGGGACAACGTGGGACAACGTGGGACAACGTGGGACAACGTGGGACAACGTGGGACAACGTGGGACAACGTGGGAAAACGTGGGACAACGTGGGACACCGTTGGACATCGCTGGACACCGTTGGACATCGTTGGACACCGTGGGACAACGTGGGACAACTTGGGACATCGTGGGACAACGTGGGACAACGTGGGACAACGTGGGACATCGTGGGACACCGTGGGACAACGTGGGACAACGTGGGACAACGTGGGACAACGTCGGACAACGTGGGACAACGTGGGACATCGTGGGACAACGTGGGACAACGTGGGACAACGTGGGACAACGTGGGACAACGTGGGACACCGTTGGACACCGTGGGACACCGTTGGACACCGTTGGACATCGTTGGACACCGTGGGACAACGTGGGACAACGTGGGACAACGTGGGACAACGTGGGACATCGTAGGACAACGTGGGACAACGTGGGACAACGTGGGACAACGTGGGACATCGTGGGACAACGTGCGACAACGTGGGACAACGTGGGACATCGTGGGACAACGTGGGACAACGTGGGACAACGTGGGACAACGTGGGACACCGTTGGACACCGTTGGACACCGTTGGACACCGTTGGACATCGTTGGACACCGTGGGACAACGTGGGACAACGTGGGACAACGTGGGAAACCATGGAACAACGTGGGACAACGTGGGACACCGTTGGACATCGTTGGACATCGTTGGACACCGTGGGACAACGTGGGACAACGTGGGACAACGTGGGACTACGTGGGACAACGTGGGACAACGTGGGACATCGTGGGACACCGTTGGACACCGTGGGACAACGTGGGACAACGTGGGACAACGTGGGACAACGTGGGACAACGTGGGACAACGTGGGACAACGTGGGACAACGTGGGACAACGTGGGACAACGTGGGACATCGTGCGACAACGTGGGACAACGTGGGACAACGTGGGACAACGTGGCACAACGTGGGACAACGTGGGACAACGTGGGACAACGTGGGACAACGTGGGACAACGTGGGACAACGTGGGACAACGTGGCACAACGTGGGACAACGTGGGACACCGTTGGACATCGTTGGACAACGTGGGACAACGTGGGACAACGTGGGACAACGTGGGACATCGTGGGACAACGTGGGACAACGTGGGACAACGTGGGACAACGTGGGACAACGTGGGACACCGTTGGACACCGTGGGACACCGTTGGACACCGTTGGACATCGTTGGACACCGTGGGACAACGTGGGACAACGTGGGACAACGTGGGACAACGTGGGACATCGTAGGACAACGTGGGACAACGTGGGACAACGTGGGACAACGTGGGACATCGTGGGACAACGTGCGACAACGTGGGACAACGTGGGACATCGTTGGACATCGTTGGACACCGTTGGACATCGTTGGACACCGTTGGACATCGTTGGACATCGTTGGACATCGTGGGACACCGTTGGACATCGTTGGACATCGTTGGACAACGTGGGACAACGTGGGACAACGTGGGACAACGTGGGACAACGTGGGACAACGTGGGACATCGTGGGACAACGTGGGACAACGTGGGACAACGTGGGACACCGTTGGACACCGTTGGACACCGTTGGACACCGTTGGACATCGTTGGACACCGTGGGACAACGTGGGACAACGTGGGACAACGTGGGAAACCATGGAACAACGTGGGACAACGTGGGACACCGTTGGACACCGTGGGACACCGTTGGACACCGTTGGACATCGTTGGACACCGTGGGACAACGGGGGACAACGTGGGACAACGTGGGACAACGTGGGACAACGTGGGACAACGTGGGACAACGTGGGACAACGTGGGACAACGTGGGACAACGTGGGACAACGTGGGACATCGTGGGACAACGTGGGACAACGTGGGACAACGTGGGACAACGTGGGACACCGTTGGACAACGTGGGACACCGTTGGACATCGTTGGACACCGTGGGACAACGTGGGACAACGTGGGGCCACGTGGGACAACGTGGGACAACGTGGGACAACGTGGGACACCGTTGGACACCGTGGGACAACGTGGGACAACGTGGGACCACGTGGGACAACGTGGGACAACGTGGGACAACGTGGGACAACGTGGGACATCGTGGGACAACGTGGGACAACGTGGGACAACGTGGGACAACGTGGGACAACGTGGGACACCGTTGGACACCGTTGGACACCGTTGGACACCGTTGGACATCGTTGGACACCGTGGGACAACGTGGGACAACGTGGGACAACGTGGGAAACCATGGAACAACGTGGGACAACGTGGGACACCGTTGGACATCGTTGGACATCGTTGGACACCGTGGGACAACGTGGGACAACGTGGGAAAACGTGGGACAACGTGGGACACCGTTGGACATCGCTGGACACCGTTGGACATCGTTGGACACCGTGGGACAACGTGGGACAACGTGGGACAACGTGGGACAACGTGGGACAACGTGGGACAACGTGGGACAACGTGGGACAACGTGGGAAAACGTGGGACAACGTGGGACACCGTTGGACATCGCTGGACACCGTTGGACAACGTGGGACAACGTGGGACATCGTGGGACAACGTGGGACAACGTGGGACAACGTGGGACATCGTGGGACACCGTGGGACAACGTGGGACAACGTGGGACAACGTGGGACAACGTCGGACAACGTGGGACAACGTGGGACATCGTGGGACAACGTGGGACAACGTGGGACAACGTGGGACAACGTGGGACAACGTGGGACACCGTTGGACACCGTGGGACACCGTTGGACACCGTTGGACATCGTTGGACACCGTGGGACAACGTGGGACAACGTGGGACAACGTGGGACAACGTGGGACATCGTGGGACAACGTGGGACAACGTGGGACAACGTGGGACAACGTGGGACATCGTGGGACAACGTGGGACAACGTGGGACAACGTGGGACAACGTGGGACAACGTGGGACAACGTGGGACAACGTGGGACAACGTGGGACACCGTTGGACACCGTTGGACACCGTTGGACACCGTTGGACATCGTTGGACACCGTGGGACAACGTGGGACAACGTGGGACAACGTGGGACAACGTGGGACAACGTGGGACAACGTGGGACATCGTGGGACAACGTGGGACAACGTGGGACAACGTGGGACAACGTGGGACATCGTGGGACAACGTGGGACAACGTGGGACAACGTGGGACAACGTGGGACACCGTTGGACACCGTGGGACACCGTTGGACACCGTTGGACATCGTTGGACACCGTGGGACAACGGGGGACAACGTGGGACAACGTGGGACAACGTGGGACAACGAGGGACAACGTGGGACAACGTGGGACAACGTGGGACAACGTGGGACAACGTGGGACAACGTGGGACAACGTGGGACAACGTGGGACAACGTGGGACAACGTGGGACAACGTGGGACAACGTGGGACAACGTGGGACAACGTGGGAAAACGTGGGACAACGTGGGACACCGTTGGACATCGCTGGACACCGTTGGACATCGTTGGACACCGTGGGACAACGTGGGACAACTTGGGACATCGTGGGACAACGTGGGACAACGTGGGACAACGTGGGACATCGTGGGACACCGTGGGACAACGTGGGACAACGTGGGACAACGTGGGACAACGTCGGACAACGTGGGACAACGTGGGACATCGTGGGACAACGTGGGACAACGTGGGACAACGTGGGACAACGTGGGACAACGTGGGACAACGTGGGACAACGTGGGACACCGTTGGACACCGTGGGACACCGTTGGACACCGTTGGACATCGTTGGACACCGTGGGACAACGTGGGACAACGTGGGACAACGTGGGACAACGTGGGACATCGTAGGACAACGTGGGACAACGTGGGACAACGTGGGACAACGTGGGACATCGTGGGACAACGTGCGACAACGTGGGACAACGTGGGACATCGTGGGACAACGTGGGACAACGTGGGACAACGTGGGACAACGTGGGACACCGTTGGACACCGTTGGACACCGTTGGACACCGTTGGACATCGTTGGACACCGTGGGACAACGTGGGACAACGTGGGACAACGTGGGAAACCATGGAACAACGTGGGACAACGTGGGACACCGTTGGACATCGTTGGACATCGTTGGACACCGTGGGACAACGTGGGACAACGTGGGACAACGTGGGACTACGTGGGACAACGTGGGACAACGTGGGACATCGTGGGACACCGTTGGACACCGTGGGACAACGTGGGACAACGTGGGACAACGTGGGACAACGTGGGACAACGTGGGACAACGTGGGACAACGTGGGACAACGTGGGACAACGTGGGACAACGTGGGACATCGTGCGACAACGTGGGACAACGTGGGACAACGTGGGACAACGTGGCACAACGTGGGACAACGTGGGACAACGTGGGACAACGTGGGACAACGTGGGACAACGTGGGACAACGTGGGACAACGTGGCACAACGTGGGACAACGTGGGACACCGTTGGACATCGTTGGACAACGTGGGACAACGTGGGACAACGTGGGACAACGTGGGACAACGTGGGACAACGTGGGACAACGTGGGACACCGTTGGACACCGTTGGACATCGTTGGACACCGTGGGACAACGTGGGACAACGTGGGACAACGTGGGACAACGTGGGACAACGTGGGACAACGTGGGACAACGTCGGACAACGTGGGACAACGTGGGACAACGTGGGACAACGTGGGACATCGTGGGACAACGTGGGACAACGTGGGACAACGTGGGACAACGTGGGACATCGTGGGACAACGTGGGACAACGTGGGACAACGTGGGACACCGTTGGACACCGTTGGACACCGTTGGACACCGTTGGACATCGTTGGACACCGTGGGACAACGTGGGACAACGTGGGACAACGTGGGAAACCACGGAACAACGTGGGACAACGTGGGACACCGTTGGACATCGTTTTACATCGTTGGACACCGTGGGACAACGTGGGACAACGTGGGAAAACGTGGGACAACGTGGGACACCGTTGGACATCGCTGGACACCGTTGGACATCGTTGGACACCGTGGGACAACGTGGGACAACGTGGGACAACGTGGGACAACGTGGGACATCGTGGGACAACGTGGGACAACGTGGGACAACGTGGGACAACGTGGGACAACGTGGGACACCGTTGGACATCGTTGGACACCGTGGGACAACGTGGGACAACGTGGGACACCGTTGGACATCGTTGGACAACGTGGGACAACGTGGGACAACGTGGGACAACGTGGGACAACGTGGGACAACGTGGGACAACGTGGGACAACGTGGGACAACGTGGGACAACGTGGGACAACGTGGGACAACGTGGGACAACGTGGGACAACGTGGGACAACGTGGGACAACGTGGGACAACGTGGGACATCGTGGGACAACGTGGGACAACGTGGGACAACGTGGGACAACGTGGGACAACGTGGGACAACGTGGGACAACGTGGGACAACGTGGGACAACGTGGGAAAACGTGGGACAACGTGGGACACCGTTGGACATCGCTGGACACCGTTGCACATCGTTGGACACCGTGGGACAACGTGGGACAACGTGGGACATCGTGGGACAACGTGGGACAACGTGGGACAACGTGGGACATCGTGGGACACCGTGGGACAACGTGGGACAACGTGGGACAACGTGGGACAACGTCGGACAACGTGGGACAACGTGGGACATCGTGGGACAACGTGGGACAACGTGGGACAACGTGGGACAACGTGGGACACCGTTGGACACCGTGGGACACCGTTGGACACCGTTGGACATCGTTGGACACCGTGGGACAACGTGGGACAACGTGGGACAACGTGGGACAACGTGGGACATCGTGGGACAACGTGGGACAACGTGGGACAACGTGGGACAACGTGGGACATCGTGGGACAACGTGGGACAACGTGGGACAACGTGGGACATCGTGGGACAACGTGGGACAACGTGGGACAACGTGGGACGACGTGGGACCACGTGGGACAACGTGGGACAACGTGGGACAACGTGGGACAACGTGGGACAACGTGGGACATCGTGGGACATCGTTGGACATCGTTGGACACCGTTGGACATCGTTGGACACCGTTGGACATCGTTGGACATCGTTGGACATCGTGGGACACCGTTGGACATCGTTGGACATCGTTGGACAACGTGGGACAACGTGGGACAACGTGGGACAACGTGGGACAACGTGGGACAACGTGGGACATCGTGGGACAACGTGGGACAACGTGGGACAACGTGGGACACCGTTGGACACCGTTGGACACCGTTGGACACCGTTGGACATCGTTGGACACCGTGGGACAACGTGGGACAACGTGGGACAACGTGGGAAACCATGGAACAACGTGGGACAACGTGGGACACCGTTGGACACCGTGGGACACCGTTGGACACCGTTGGACATCGTTGGACACCGTGGGACAACGGGGGACAACGTGGGACAACGTGGGACAACGTGGGACAACGTGGGACAACGTGGGACAACGTGGGACAACGTGGGACAACGTGGGACAACGTGGGACAACGTGGGACATCGTGGGACAACGTGGGACAACGTGGGACAACGTGGGACAACGTGGGACACCGTTGGACAACGTGGGACACCGTTGGACATCGTTGGACACCGTGGGACAACGTGGGACAACGTGGGGCCACGTGGGACAACGTGGGACAACGTGGGACAACGTGGGACACCGTTGGACACCGTGGGACAACGTGGGACAACGTGGGACCACGTGGGACAACGTGGGACAACGTGGGACAACGTGGGACAACGTGGGACATCGTGGGACAACGTGGGACAACGTGGGACAACGTGGGACAACGTGGGACAACGTGGGACACCGTTGGACACCGTTGGACACCGTTGGACACCGTTGGACATCGTTGGACACCGTGGGACAACGTGGGACAACGTGGGACAACGTGGGAAACCATGGAACAACGTGGGACAACGTGGGACACCGTTGGACATCGTTGGACATCGTTGGACACCGTGGGACAACGTGGGACAACGTGGGAAAACGTGGGACAACGTGGGACACCGTTGGACATCGCTGGACACCGTTGGACATCGTTGGACACCGTGGGACAACGTGGGACAACGTGGGACAACGTGGGACAACGTGGGACAACGTGGGACAACGTGGGACAACGTGGGACAACGTGGGAAAACGTGGGACAACGTGGGACACCGTTGGACATCGCTGGACACCGTTGGACATCGTTGGACACCGTGGGACAACGTGGGACAACGTGGGACATCGTGGGACAACGTGGGACAACGTGGGACAACGTGGGACATCGTGGGACACCGTGGGACAACGTGGGACAACGTGGGACAACGTGGGACCACGTGGGAAACCATGGAACAACGTGGGACAACGTGGGACACCGTTGGACATCGTTGGACAACGTGGGACAACGTGGGACAACGTGGGACAACGTGGGACAACGTGGGACATCGTGGGACACCGTTGGACATCGTTGGACATCGTTGGACACCGTTGGACACCGTTGGACAACGTGGGACATCGTGGGACAACGTGGGACAACGTGGGACAACGTGGGACAACGTGGGACAACGTGGGACACCGTTGGACACCGTGGGACACCGTTGGACACCGTTGGACACCGTTGGACATCGTTGGACATCGTTGGACATCGTGGGACACCGTTGGACATCGTTGGACATCGTTGGACACCGTTGGACATCGTTGGACACCGTTGGACATCGTTGGACATCGTTGGACATCGTGGGACACCGTTGGACATCGGTGGACATCGTTGGACACCGTTGGACATCGTTGGACATCGTTGGACATCGTTGGACACCGTTGGACACCGTTGGACACCGTTGGACATCGTTGGACACCGTGGGACAACGTGGGACAACGTGGGACAACGTGGGACAACGTGGGACAACGTGGGACAACGTGGGACATCGTGGGACAACGTGGGACAACGTGGGACAACGTGGGACACCGTTGGACACCGTTGGACACCGTTGGACACCGTTGGACATCGTTGGACACCGTGGGACAACGTGGGACAACGTGGGACAACGTGGGAAACCGTGGAACAACGTGGGACAACGTGGGACACCGTTGGACATCGTTGGACAACGTGGGACAACGTGGGACAACGTGGGACAACGTGGGACAACGTGGGACAACGTGGGACAACGTGGGACACCGTTGGACACCGTGGGACACCGTTGGACACCGTTGGACATCGTTGGACACCGTGGGACAACGGGGGAAAACGTGGGACAACGTGGGACACCGTTGGACATCGCTGGACACCGTTGGACATCGTTGGACACCGTGGGACAACGTGGGACAACGTGGGACAACGTGGGACAACGTGGGACAACGTGGGACAACGTGGGACAACGTGGGAAAACGTGGGACAACGTGGGACACCGTTGGACATCGCTGGACACCGTTGGACATCGTTGGACACCGTGGGACAACGTGGGACAACGTGGGACATCGTGGGACAACGTGGGACAACGTGGGACAACGTGGGACATCGTGGGACACCGTGGGACAACGTGGGACAACGTGGGACAACGTGGGACAACGTGGGACAACGTGGGACAACGTGGGACATCGTGGGACAACGTGGGACAACGTGGGACAACGTGGGACAACGTGGGACAACGTGGGACACCGTTGGACACCGTGGGACACCGTTGGACACCGTTGGACATCGTTGGACACCGTGGGACAACGTGGGACAACGTGGGACAACGTGGGACAACGTGGGACATCGTGGGACAACGTGGGACAACGTGGGACAACGTGGGACAACGTGGGACATCGTGGGACAACGTGGGACAACGTGGGACAACGTGGGACATCGTGGGACAACGTGGGACAACGTGGGACAACGTGGGACAACGTGGGACACCGTTGGACACCGTTGGACACCGTTGGACACCGTTGGACATCGTTGGACACCGTGGGACAACGTGGGACAACGTGGGACAACGTGGGACAACGTGGGACAACGTGGGACAAAGTGGGACATCGTGGGACAACGTGGGACAACGTGGGACAACGTGGGACAACGTGGGACATCGTGGGACAACGTGGGACAACGTGGGACAACGTGGGACAACGTGGGACACCGTTGGACACCGTGGGACACCGTTGGACACCGTTGGACATCGTTGGACACCGTGGGACAACGGGGGACAACGTGGGACAACGTGGGACAACGTGGGACAACGTGGGACAACGTGGGACAACGTGGGACAACGTGGGACAACGTGGGACAACGTGGGACAACGTGGGACAACGTGGGACAACGTGGGACAACGTGGGACAACGTGGGACAACGTGGGAAAACGTGGGACAACGTGGGACACCGTTGGACATCGCTGGACACCGTTGGACATCGTTGGACACCGTGGGACAACGTGGGACAACGTGGGACATCGTGGGACAACGTGGGACAACGTGGGACAACGTGGGACATCGTGGGACACCGTGGGACAACGTGGGACAACGTGGGACAACGTGGGACAACGTCGGACAACGTGGGACAACGTGGGACATCGTGGGACAACGTGGGACAACGTGGGACAACGTGGGACAACGTGGGACAACGTGGGACACCGTTGGACACCGTGGGACACCGTTGGACACCGTTGGACATCGTTGGACACCGTGGGACAACGTGGGACAACGTGGGACAACGTGGGACAACGTGGGACATCGTAGGACAACGTGGGACAACGTGGGACAACGTGGGACAACGTGGGACATCGTGGGACAACGTGCGACAACGTGGGACAACGTGGGACATCGTGGGACAACGTGGGACAACGTGGGACAACGTGGGACAACGTGGGACACCGTTGGACACCGTTGGACACCGTTGGACACCGTTGGACATCGTTGGACACCGTGGGACAACGTGGGACAACGTGGGACAACGTGGGAAACCATGGAACAACGTGGGACAACGTGGGACACCGTTGGACATCGTTGGACATCGTTGGACATCGTTGGACACCGTGGGACAACGTGGGACAACGTGGGACAACGTGGGACACCGTTGGACACCGTTGGACACCGTTGGACACCGTTGGACACCGTTGGACATCGTTGGACACCGTGGGACAACGTGGGACAACGTGGGACAACGTGGGAAACCATGGAACAACGTGGGACAACGTGGGACACCGTTGGACATCGTTGGACAACGTGGGACAACGTGGGACAACGTGGGACAACGTGGGACAACGTGGGACAACGTGGGACAACGTGGGACACCGTTGGACACCGTGGGACACCGTTGGACACCGTTGGACATCGTTGGACACCGTGGGACAACGTGGGACAACGTGGGACAACGTGGGACAACGTGGGACAACGTGGGACAACGTGGGACAACGTGGGACAACGTGGGACAACGTGGGACAACGTGGGACAACGTGGGACATCGTGGGACAACGTGGGACAACGTGGGACAACGTGGGACAACGTGGGACAACGTGGGACAACGTGGGACAACGTGGGACAACGTGGGACAACGTGGGAAAACGTGGGACAACGTGGGACACCGTTGGACATCGCTGGACACCGTTGGACATCGTTGGACACCGTGGGACAACGTGGGACAACGTGGGACATCGTGGGACAACGTGGGTCAACGTGGGACAACGTGGGACATCGTGGGACACCGTGGGACAACGTGGGACAACGTGGGACAACGTGGGACAACGTCGGACAACGTGGGACAACGTGGGACATCGTGGGACAACGTGGGACAACGTGGGACAACGTGGGACAACGTGGGACAACGTGGGACACCGTTGGACACCGTGGGACACCGTTGGACACCGTTGGACATCGTTGGACACCGTGGGACAACGTGGGACAACGTGGGACAACGTGGGACAACGTGGGACAACGTGGGACAACGTGGGACAACGTGGGACAACGTGGGACAACGTGGGACATCGTGGGACAACGTGGGACAACGTGGGACAACGTGGGACATCGTGGGACAACGTGGGACAACGTGGGACAACGTGGGACGACGTGGGACCACGTGGGACAACGTGGGACAACGTGGGACAACGTGGGACAACGTGGGACAACGTGGGACATCGTGGGACAACGTGGGACAACGTGGGACAACGTGGGACAACGTGGGACACCGTTGGACAACGTGGGACACCGTTGGACATCGTTGGACACCGTGGGACAACGTGGGACAACGTGGGACCACGTGGGACAACGTGGGACAACGTGGGACAACGTGGGACAACGTGGGACAACGTGGGACAACGTGGGACAACGTGGGACACCGTTGGACACCGTTGGACATCGTTGGACATCGTTGGACATCGTGGGACACCGTTGGACATCGTTGGACACCGTGGGACAACGTGGGACAACGTGGGACATCGTGGGACAACGTGGGTCAACGTGGGACAACGTCGGACACCGTGGGACAACGTGGGACAACGTGGGACATCGTTGGACACCGTTGGACACCGTTGGACACCTTTGGACATCGTTGGACACCGTGGGACAACGTGGGACAACGTGGGACAACGTGGGACAACGTGGGACAACGTGGGACAACGTGGGACATCGTGGGACAACGTGGGACAACGTGGGACAACGTGGGACACCGTTGGACACCGTTGGACACCGTTGGACACCGTTGGACATCGTTGGACACCGTGGGACAACGTGGGACAACGTGGGACAACGTGGGAAACCATGGAACAACGTGGGACAACGTGGGACACCGTTGGACATCGTTGGACAACGTGGGACAACGTGGGACAACGTGGGACAACGTGGGACAACGTGGGACAACGTGGGACAACGTGGGACAACGTGGGACACCGTTGGACACCGTGGGACACCGTTGGACACCGTTGGACATCGTTGGACACCGTGGGACAACGGGGGACAACGTGGGACAACGTGGGACAACGTGGGACAACGTGGGACATCGTGGGACAACGTGGGACAACGTGGGACAACGTGGGACATCGTGGGACACCGTGGGACAACGTGGGACAACGTGGGACAACGTGGGACAACGTCGGACAACGTGGGACAACGTGGGACATCGTGGGACAACGTGGGACAACGTGGGACAACGTGGGACAACGTGGGACAACGTGGGACACCGTTGGACACCGTGGGACACCGTTGGACACCGTTGGACATCGTTGGACACCGTGGGACAACGTGGGACAACGTGGGACAACGTGGGACAACGTGGGACATCGTGGGACAACGTGGGACAACGTGGGACAACGTGGGACAACGTGGGACATCGTGGGACACCGTTGGACACCGTTGGACACCGTTGGACATCGTTGGACACCGTGGGACAACGTGGGACAACGTGGGACAACGTGGGAAACCATGGAACAACGTGGGACAACGTGGGACACCGTTGGACATCGTTGGACAACGTGGGACAACGTGGGACAACGTGGGACAACGTGGGACAACGTGGGACAACGTGGGACAACGTGGGACACCGTTGGACACCGTGGGACACCGTTGGACACCGTTGGACATCGTTGGACACCGTGGGACAACGGGGGACAACGTGGGACAACGTGGGACAACGTGGGACAACGTGGGACAACGTGGGACAACGTGGGACAACGTGGGACAACGTGGGACAACGTGGGACAACGTGGGACATCGTGGGACAACGTGGGACAACGTGGGACAACGTGGGACAACGTGGGACACCGTTGGACAACGTGGGACACCGTTGGACATCGTTGGACACCGTGGGACAACGTGGGACAACGTGGGACAACGTGGGACAACGTGGGACAACGTGGGACAACGTGGGACACCGTTGGACACCGTGGGACAACGTGGGACAACGTGGGACAACGTGGGACAACGTGGGACAACGTGGGACAACGTGGGACAACGTGGGACATCGTGGGACAACGTGGGACAACGTGGGACAACGTGGGACAACGTGGGACAACGTGGGACACCGTTGGACACCGTTGGACACCGTTGGACACCGTTGGACATCGTTGGACACCGTGGGACAACGTGGGACAACGTGGGACAACGTGGGAAACCATGGAACAACGTGGGACAACGTGGGACACCGTTGGACATCGTTGGACATCGTTGGACACCGTGGGACAACGTGGGACAACGTGGGAAAACGTGGGACAACGTGGGACACCGTTGGACATCGCTGGACACCGTTGGACATCGTTGGACACCGTGGGACAACGTGGGACAACGTGGGACAACGTGGGACAACGTGGGACAACGTGGGACAACGTGGGAAAACGTGGGACAACGTGGGACACCGTTGGACATCGCTGGACACCGTTGGACATCGTTGGACACCGTGGGACAACGTGGGACAACGTGGGACAACGTGGGACAACGTGGGACAACGTGGGACAACGTGGGACATCGTGGGACAACGTGGGACAACGTGGGACAACGTGGGACACCGTTGGACACCGTTGGACACCGTTGGACACCGTTGGACATCGTTGGACACCGTGGGACAACGTGGGACAACGTGGGACAACGTGGGAAACCATGGAACAACGTGGGACAACGTGGGACACCGTTGGACATCGTTGGACAACGTGGGACAACGTGGGACAACGTGGGACAACGTGGGACAACGTGGGACAACGTGGGACAACGTGGGACACCGTTGGACACCGTGGGACACCGTTGGACACCGTTGGACATCGTTGGACACCGTGGGACAACGGGGGACAACGTGGGACAACGTGGGACAACGTGGGACAACGTGGGACAACGTGGGACAACGTGGGACAACGTGGGACAACGTGGGACAACGTGGGACAACGTGGGACATCGTGGGACAACGTGGGACAACGTGGGACAACGTGGGACAACGTGGGACACCGTTGGACAACGTGGGACACCGTTGGACATCGTTGGACACCGTGGGACAACGTGGGACAACGTGGGACCACGTGGGACAACGTGGGACAACGTGGGACAACGTGGGACACCGTTGGACACCGTGGGACAACGTGGGACAACGTGGGACCACGTGGGACAACGTGGGACAACGTGGGACAACGTGGGACAACGTGGGACATCGTGGGACAACGTGGGACAACGTGGGACAACGTGGGACAACGTGGGACAACGTGGGACACCGTTGGACACCGTTGGACACCGTTGGACACCGTTGGACATCGTTGGACACCGTGGGACAACGTGGGACAACGTGGGACAACGTGGGAAACCATGGAACAACGTGGGACAACGTGGGACACCGTTGGACATCGTTGGACATCGTTGGACACCGTGGGACAACGTGGGACAACGTGGGAAAACGTGGGACAACGTGGGAAAACGTGGGACAACGTGGGACACCGTTGGACATCGCTGGACACCGTTGGACATCGTTGGACACCGTGGGACAACGTGGGACAACGTGGGACAACGTGGGACAACGTGGGACAACGTGGGACAACGTGGGACAACGTGGGACAACGTGGGAAAACGTGGGACAACGTGGGACACCGTTGGACATCGCTGGACACCGTTGGACATCGTTGGACACCGTGGGACAACGTGGGACAACGTGGGACATCGTGGGACAACGTGGGACAACGTGGGACAACGTGGGACATCGTGGGACACCGTGGGACAACGTGGGACAACGTGGGACAACGTGGGACAACGTCGGACAACGTGGGACAACGTGGGACATCGTGGGACAACGTGGGACAACGTGGGACAACGTGGGACAACGTGGGACAACGTGGGACGCCGTTGGACACCGTGGGACACCGTTGGACACCGTTGGACATCGTTGGACACCGTGGGACAACGTGGGACAACGTGGGACAACGTGGGACAACGTGGGACATCGTGGGACAACGTGGGACAACGTGGGACAACGTGGGACAACGTGGGACAACGTGGGACAACGTGGGACAACGTGGGACAACGTGGGGCAACGTGGGACAACGTGGGACAACGTGGGACAACGTGGGACAACGTGGGACAACGTGGGAAAACGTGGGACAACGTGGGACACCGTTGGACACCGTGGGACAACGTGGGACAACGTGGGACAACGTGGGACAACGTGGGACATCGTGGGACAACGTGGGACACCGTTGGACATCGTTGGACATCGTTGGACACCGTGGGACAACGTGGGACAACGTGGGAAAACGTGGGACAACGTGGGACACCGTTGGACATCGCTGGACACCGTTGGACATCGTTGGACACCGTGGGACAACGTGGGACAACGTGGGACAACGTGGGACAACGTGGGACAACGTGGGACAACGTGGGACAACGTGGGACAACGTGGGAAAACGTGGGACAACGTGGGACACCGTTGGACATCGCTGGACACCGTTGGACATCGTTGGACACCGTGGGACAACGTGGGACATCGTGGGACAACGTGGGACAACGTGGGACAACGTGGGACATCGTGGGACACCGTGGGACAACGTGGGACAACGTGGGACAACGTGGGACAACGTCGGACAACGTGGGACAACGTGGGACATCGTGGGACAACGTGGGACAACGTGGGACACCGTTGGACATCGTTGGACATCGTTGGACACCGTGGGACAACGTGGGACAACGTGGGAAAACGTGGGACAACGTGGGACACCGTTGGACATCGCTGGACACCGTTGGACATCGTTGGACACCGTGGGACAACGTGGGACAACGTGGGACAACGTGGGACAACGTGGGACAACGTGGGACAACGTGGGACAACGTGGGACAACGTGGGAAAACGTGGGACAACGTGGGACACCGTTGGACATCGCTGGACACCGTTGGACATCGTTGGACACCGTGGGACAACGTGGGACAACGTGGGACATCGTGGGACAACGTGGGACAACGTGGGACAACGTGGGACATCGTGGGACAACGTGGGACAACGTGGGACAACGTGGGAAACCATGGAACAACGTGGGACAACGTGGGACACCGTTGGACATCGTTGGACATCGTTGGACACCGTGGGACAACGTGGGACAACGTGGGAAAACGTGGGACAACGTGGGACACCGTTGGACATCGCTGGACACCGTTGGACATCGTTGGACACCGTGGGACAACGTGGGACAACGTGGGACAACGTGGGACAACGTGGGACAACGTGGGACAACGTGGGACAACGTGGGACAACGTGGGAAAACGTGGGACAACGTGGGACACCGTTGGACATCGCTGGACACCGTTGGACATCGTTGGACACCGTGGGACAACGTGGGACAACGTGGGACAACGTGGGACAACGTGGGAAAACGTGGGACAACGTGGGACACCGTTGGACACCGTGGGACAACGTGGGACAACGTGGGACAACGTGGGACAACGTGGGACATCGTGGGACAACGTGGGACAACGTGGGACAACGTGGGACAACGTGGGACAACGTGGGACAACGTGGGACAACGTGGGACAACGTGGGACAACGTGGGACAACGTGGGACAACGTGGGACAACGTGGGACAACGTGGGACAACGTGGGAAAACGTGGGACAACGTGGGACACCGTTGGACATCGCTGGACACCGTTGGACATCGTTGGACACCGTGGGACAACGTGGGACAACGTGGGACATCGTGGGACAACGTGGGACAACGTGGGACATCGTGGGACAACGTGGGACAACGTGGGACAACGTGGGACAACGTGGGACACCGTTGGACATCGCTGGACACCGTTGGACATCGTTGGACACCGTGGGACAACGTGGGACAACGTGGGACATCGTGGGACAACGTGGGACAACGTGGGACAACGTGGGACATCGTGGGACACCGTGGGACAACGTGGGACAACGTGGGACAACGTGGGACAACGTCGGACAACGTGGGACAACGTGGGACAACGTGGGACATCGTGGGACAACGTGGGACAACGTGGGACAACGTGGGACAACGTGGGACATCGTGGGACACCGTGGGACACCGTGGGACAACGTGGGACAACGTGGGACAACGTGGGACAACGTGGGACAACGTGGGACAACGTGGGACAACGTGGGACAACGTGGGACAACGTGGGACAACGTGGGACAACGTGGGACAACGTGGGACAACGTGGGACAACGTGGGACAACGTGGGACATCGTGGGACAACGTGGGACAACGTGGGACAACGTGGGACAACGTGGGACAACGTGGGACACCGTTGGACATCGTTGGACACCGTGGGACAACGTGGGACAACGTGGGACAACGTGGGACACCGTTGGACACCGTTGGACACCGTTGGACACCGTTGGACACCGTTGGACATCGTTGGACACCGTGGGACAACGTGGGACAACGTGGGACAACGTGGGAAACCATGGAACAACGTGGGACAACGTGGGACACCGTTGGACATCGTTGGACAACGTGGGACAACGTGGGACAACGTGGGACAACGTGGGACAACGTGGGACAACGTGGGACAACGTGGGACAACGTGGGACAACGTGGGAAAACGTGGGACAACGTGGGACACCGTTGGACATCGCTGGACACCGTTGGACATCGTTGGACACCTTGGGACAACGTGGGACAACGTGGGACATCGTGGGACAACGTGGGACAACGTGGGACAACGTGGGACATCGTGGGACACCGTGGGACAACGTGGGACAACGTGGGACAACGTCGGACAACGTGGGACAACGTGGGACAACGTGGGACAACGTGGGACAACGTGGGACAACGTGGGAAAACGTGGGACAACGTGGGACACCGTTGGACATCGCTGGACACCGTTGGACATCGTTGGACACCGTGGGACAACGTGGGACAACGTGGGACATCGTGGGACAACGTGGGACAACGTGGGACAACGTGGGACATCGTGGGACACCGTGGGACAACGTGGGACAACGTGGGACAACGTCGGACAACGTGGGACAACGTGGGACATCGTGGGACAACGTGGGACAACGTGGGACAACGTGGGACAACGTGGGACAACGTGGGACACCGTTGGACACCGTGGGACACCGTTGGACACCGTTGGACATCGTTGGACACCGTGGGACAACGTGGGACAACGTGGGACAACGTGGGACAACGTGGGACAACGTGGGACAACGTGGGACAACGTGGGACAACGTGGGACAACGTGGGACATCGTGGGACAACGTGGGACAACGTGGGACAACGTGGGACATCGTGGGACAACGTGGGACAACGTGGGACAACGTGGGACGACGTGGGACCACGTGGGACAACGTGGGACAACGTGGGACAACGTGGGACAACGTGGGACAACGTGGGACATCGTGGGACAACGTGGGACAACGTGGGACAACGTGGGACAACGTGGGACACCGTTGGACAACGTGGGACACCGTTGGACATCGTTGGACACCGTGGGACAACGTGGGACAACGTGGGACCACGTGGGACAACGTGGGACAACGTGGGACAACGTGGGACAACGTGGGACAACGTGGGACAACGTGGGACAACGTGGGACACCGTTGGACACCGTTGGACATCGTTGGACATCGTTGGACATCGTGGGACACCGTTGGACATCGTTGGACATCGTTGGACACCGTTGGACATCGTTGGACACCGTTGGACATCGTTGGACATCGTTGGACATCGTGGGACACCGTTGGACATCGTTGGACATCGTTGGACACCGTTGGACATCGTTGGACATCGTTGGACATCGTTGGACACCGTTGGACACCGTTGGACACCTTTGGACATCGTTGGACACCGTGGGACAACGTGGGACAACGTGGGACAACGTGGGACAACGTGGGACAACGTGGGACAACGTGGGACATCGTGGGACAACGTGGGACAACGTGGGACAACGTGGGACACCGTTGGACACCGTTGGACACCGTTGGACACCGTTGGACATCGTTGGACACCGTGGGACAACGTGGGACAACGTGGGACAACGTGGGAAACCATGGAACAACGTGGGACAACGTGGGACACCGTTGGACATCGTGGGACAACGTGGGACAACGTGGGACAACGTGGGACAACGTGGGACAACGTGGGACAACGTGGGACAACGTGGGACAACGTGGGACACCGTTGGACACCGTGGGACACCGTTGGACACCGTTGGACATCGTTGGACACCGTGGGACAACGGGGGACAACGTGGGACAACGTGGGACAACGTGGGACAACGTGGGACATCGTGGGACAACGTGGGACAACGTGGGACAACGTGGGACATCGTGGGACACCGTGGGACAACGTGGGACAACGTGGGACAACGTGGGACAACGTCGGACAACGTGGGACAACGTGGGACATCGTGGGACAACGTGGGACAACGTGGGACAACGTGGGACAACGTGGGACAACGTGGGACACCGTTGGACACCGTGGGACACCGTTGGACACCGTTGGACATCGTTGGACACCGTGGGACAACGTGGGACAACGTGGGACAACGTGGGACAACGTGGGACAACGTGGGACAACGTGGGACAACGTGGGACAACGTGGGACACCGTTGGACACCGTTGGACATCGTTGGACATCGTTGGACATCGTGGGACACCGTTGGACATCGTTGGACCACGTGGGACAAAGTGGGACAACGTGGGACAACGTGGGACAACGTGGGACAACGTGGGACAACGTGGGACAACGTGGGACACCGTTGGACACCGTGGGACCACGTGGGACAACGTGGGACAACGTGGGACAACGTGGGACAACGTGGGACAACGTGGGACATCGTGGGACAACGTGGGACAACGTGGGACAACGTGGGACAACGTGGGACACCGTTGGACAACGTGGGACACCGTTGGACATCGTTGGACACCGTGGGACAACGTGGGACAACGTGGGACCACGTGGGACAAAGTGGGACAACGTGGGACAACGTGGGACAACGTGGGACAACGTGGGACAACGTGGGACAACGTGGGACACCGTTGGACACCGTTGGACATCGTTGGACATCGTTGGACATCGTGGGACACCGTTGGACATCGTTGGACATCGTTGGACACCGTTGGACATCGTTGGACACCGTTGGACATCGTTGGACATCGTTGGACATCGTTGGACACCGTTGGACACCGTTGGACACCTTTGGACATCGTTGGACACCGTGGGACAACGTGGGACAACGTGGGACAACGTGGGACAAACGTGGGACAACGTGGGACAACGTGGGACATCGTGGGACAACGTGGGACAACGTGGGACAACGTGGGACACCGTTGGACACCGTTGGACACCGTTGGACACCGTTGGACATCGTTGGACACCGTGGGACAACGTGGGACAACGTGGGACAACGTGGGAAACCATGGAACAACGTGGGACAACGTGGGACACCGTTGGACATCGTTGGACAACGTGGGACAACGTGGGACAACGTGGGACAACGTGGGACAACGTGGGACAACGTGGGACAACGTGGGACACCGTTGGACACCGTGGGACACCGTTGGACACCGTTGGACATCGTTGGACACCGTGGGACAACGGGGGACAACGTGGGACAACGTGGGACAACGTGGGACAACGTGGGACAACGTGGGACAACGTGGGACAACGTGGGACAACGTGGGACAACGTGGGACAACGTGGGACAACGTGGGACATCGTGGGACAACGTGGGACAACGTGGGACCACGTGGGACAACGTGGGACACCGTTGGACAACGTGGGACACCGTTGGACATCGTTGGACACCGTGGGACAACGTGGGACAACGTGGGACCACGTGGGACAACGTGGGACAACGTGGGACAACGTGGGACACCGTTGGACACCGTGGGACAACGTGGGACAACGTGGGACCACGTGGGACAACGTGGGACAACGTGGGACAACGTGGGACAACGTGGGACATCGTGGGACAACGTGGGACAACGTGGGACAACGTGGGACAACGTGGGACAACGTGGGACACCGTTGGACACCGTTGGACGCCGTTGGACACCGTTGGACATCGTTGGACACCGTGGGACAACGTGGGACAACGTGGGACAACGTGGGAAACCATGGAACAACGTGGGACAACGTGGGACACCGTTGGACATCGTTGGACATCGTTGGACACCGTGGGACAACGTGGGACAACGTGGGAAAACGTGGGACAACGTGGGACACCGTTGGACATCGCTGGACACCGTTGGACATCGTTGGACACCGTGGGACAACGTGGGACAACGTGGGACAACGTGGGACAACGTGGGACAACGTGGGACAACGTGGGAAAACGTGGGACAACGTGGGACACCGTTGGACATCGCTGGACACCGTTGGACATCGTTGGACACCGTGGGACAACGTGGGACAACGTGGGACATCGTGGGACAACGTGGGACAACGTGGGACAACGTGGGACATCGTGGGACACCGTGGGACAACGTGGGACAACGTGGGACAACGTGGGACAACGTCGGACAACGTGGGACAACGTGGGACAACGTGGGACAACGTGGGACAACGTGGGACAACGTGGGACACCGTTGGACACCGTGGGACACCGTTGGACACCGTTGGACATCGTTGGACACCGTGGGACAACGTGGGACAACGTGGGACAACGTGGGACAACGTGGGACAACGTGGGACAACGTGGGACATCGTGGGACAACGTGGGACAACGTGGGACAACGTGGGACAACGTGGGACAACGTGGGACAACGTGGGGCAACGTGGGACAACGTGGGACAACGTGGGACAACGTGGGACAACGTGGGACAACGTGGGAAAACGTGGGACAACGTGGGACACCGTTGGACACCGTGGGACAACGTGGGACAACGTGGGACAACGTGGGACAACGTGGGACATCGTGGGACAACGTGGGACAACGTGGGACAACGTGGGACAACGTGGGACAACGTGGGACAACGTGGGACAACGTGGGACAACGTGGGACAACGTGGGACAACGTGGGACAACGTGGGACAACGTGGGACAACGTGGGACAACGTGGGACAACGTGGGAAAACGTGGGACAACGTGGGACACCGTTGGACATCGCTGGACACCGTTGGACATCGTTGGACACCGTGGGACAACGTGGGACAACGTGGGACATCGTGGGACAACGTGGGACAACGTGGGACATCGTGGGACAACGTGGGACAACGTGGGAGAACGTGGGACAACGTGGGACACCGTTGGACATCGCTGGACACCGTTGGACATCGTTGGACACCGTGGGACAACGTGGGACAACGTGGGACAACGTGGGAAACCATGGAACAACGTGGGACAACGTGGGACACCGTTGGACATCGTTGGACATCGTTGGACACCGTGGGACAACGTGGGACAACGTGGGAAAACGTGGGACAACGTGGGACACCGTTGGACATCGCTGGACACCGTTGGACATCGTTGGACACCGTGGGACAACGTGGGACAACGTGGGACAACGTGGGAAAACGTGGGACAACGTGGGACAACGTGGGACAACGTGGGACAACGTGGGAAAACGTGGGACAACGTGGGACACCGTTGGACATCGCTGGACACCGTTGGACATCGTTGGACACCGTGGGACAACGTGGGACAACGTGGGACATCGTGGGACAACGTGGGACAACGTGGGACAACGTGGGACATCGTGGGACACCGTGGGACAACGTGGGACAACGTGGGACAACGTGGGACAACGTCGGACAACGTGGGACAACGTGGGACATCGTGGGACAACGTGGGACAACGTGGGACAACGTGGGACAACGTGGGACAACGTGGGACACCGTTGGACACCGTGGGACACCGTTGGACACCGTTAGACATCGTTGGACACCGTGGGACAACGTGGGACAACGTGGGACAACGTGGGACAACGTGGGACATCGTGGGACAACGTGGGACAACGTGGGACAACGTGGGACAACGTGGGACAACGTGGGACAACGTGGGACAACGTGGGACAACGTGGGACAACGTGGGACAACGTGGGACAACGTGGGACAACGTGGGACAACGTGGGACAACGTGGGACAACGTGGGACAACGTGGGACAACGTGGGAAAACGTGGGACAACGTGGGACACCGTTGGACACCGTGGGACAACGTGGGACAACGTGGGACAACGTGGGACAACGTGGGACATCGTGGGACAACGTGGGACAACGTGGGACAACGTGGGACAACGTGGGACAACGTGGGACAACGTGGGACAACGTGGGACAACGTGGGACAACGTGGGACAACGTGGGACAACGTGGGACAACGTGGGACAACGTGGGACAACGTGGGACAACGTGGGAAAACGTGGGACAACGTGGGACACCGTTGGACATCGCTGGACACCGTTGGACATCGTTGGACACCGTGGGACAACGTGGGACAACGTGGGACTTCGTTGGACACCGTGGGACAACGTGGGACATCGTGGGACAACGTGGGACAACGTGGGACAACGTGGGACAACGTGGGACACCGTTGGACATCGCTGGACACCGTTGGACATCGTTGGACACCGTGGGACAACGTGGGACAACGTGGGACATCGTGGGACAACGTGGGACAACGTGGGACAACGTGGGACATCGTGGGACACCGTGGGACAACGTGGGACAACGTGGGACAACGTGGGACAACGTCGGACAACGTGGGACAACGTGGGACATCGTGGGACAACGTGGGACAACGTGGGACAACGTGGGACAACGTGGGACAACGTGGGACACCGTTGGACACCGTGGGACACCGTTGGACACCGTTGGACATCGTTGGACACCGTGGGACAACGTGGGACAACGTGGGACAACGTGGGACAACGTGGGAAAACGTGGGACATCGTGGGACAACGTGGGACAACGTGGGACAACGTGGGACAACGTGGGACATCGTGGGACAACGTGGGACAACGTGGGACAACGTGGGACATCGTGGGACAACGTGGGACAACGTGGGACAACGTGGGACAACGTGGGACACCGTTGGACACCGTTGGACACCGTTGGACACCGTTGGACATCGTTGGACACCGTGGGACAACGTGGGACAACGTGGGACAACGTGGGAAACCATGGAACAACGTGGGACAACGTGGGACACCGTTGGACATCGTTGGACATCGTTGGACACCGTGGGACAACGTGGGACAACGTGGGACAACGTGGGACAACGTGGGACAACGTGGGACACCGTGGGACACCGTTGGACACCGTGGGACAACGTGGGACAACGTGGGACAACGTGGGACAACGTGGGACAACGTGGGACAACGTGGGACAACGTGGGACAACGTGGGACACCGTTGGACACCGTTGGACACCGTTGGACACCGTTGGACACCGTTGGACATCGTTGGACACCGTGGGACAACGTGGGACAACGTGGGACAACGTGGGAAACCATGGAACAACGTGGGACAACGTGGGACACCGTTGGACATCGTTGGACAACGTGGGACAACGTGGGACAACGTGGGACAACGTGGGACAACGTGGGACAACGTGGGACACCGTTGGACACCGTGGGACACCGTTGGACACCGTTGGACATCGTTGGACACCGTGGGACAACGTGGGACAACGTGGGACCACGTGGGACAACGTGGGACAACGTGGGACAACGTGGGACAACGTGGGACATCGTGGGACAACGTGGGACAACGTGGGACAACGTGGGACAACGTGGGACAACGTGGGACACCGTTGGACACCGTTGGACACCGTTGGACAACGTGGGACAACGTGGGAAAACGTGGGACAACGTGGGACACCGTTGGACATCGCTGGACACCGTTGGACATCGTTGGACACCGTGGGACAACGTGGGACAACGTGGGACAACGTGGGACAACGTGGGACAACGTGGGACAACGTGGGACAACGTGGGAAAACGTGGGACAACGTGGGACACCGTTGGACATCGCTGGACACCGTTGGACATCGTTGGACACCGTGGGACAACGTGGGACAACGTGGGACATCGTGGGACAACGTGGGACAACGTGGGACAACGTGGGACATCGTGGGACACCGTGGGACAACGTGGGACAACGTGGGACAACGTGGGACAACGTCGGACAACGTGGGACAACGTGGGACATCGTGGGACAACGTGGGACAACGTGGGACAACGTGGGACAACGTGGGACAACGTGGGACACCGTTGGACACCGTGGGACACCGTTGGACACCGTTGGACATCGTTGGACACCGTGGGACAACGTGGGACAACGTGGGACAACGTGGGACAACGTGGGACATCGTGGGACAACGTGGGACAACGTGGGACAACGTGGGACAACGTGGGACAACGTGGGACAACGTGGGACAACGTGGGACAACGTGGGACAACGTGGGACAACGTGGGACAACGTGGGACAACGTGGGACAACGTGGGACAACGTGGGACAACGTGGGACAACGTGGGACAACGTGGGACACCGTTGGACACCGTGGGACAACGTGGGACAACGTGGGACAACGTGGGACAACGTGGGACATCGTGGGACACCGTGGGACAACGTGGGACAACGTGGGACAACGTGGGACAACGTGGGACAACGTGGGACAACGTGGGACAACGTGGGACAACGTGGGACAACGTGGGACACGTGGGACAACGTGGGACAACGTGGGACAACGTGGGACAACGTGGGAAAACGTGGGACAACGTGGGACACCGTTGGACATCGCTGGACACCGTTGGACATCGTTGGACACCGTGGGACAACGTGGGACAACGTGGGACATCGTGGGACAACGTGGGACAACGTGGGACATCGTGGGACAACTTGGGACAACGTGGGACAACGTGGGACAACGTGGGACACCGTTGGACATCGCTGGACACCGTTGGACATCGTTGGACACCGTGGGACAACGTGGGACAACGTGGGACAACGTGGGAAACCATGGAACAACGTGGGACAACGTGGGACACCGTTGGACATCGTTGGACATCGTTGGACACCGTGGGACAACGTGGGACAACGTGGGAAAACGTGGGACAACGTGGGACACCGTTGGACATCGCTGGACACCGTTGGACATCGTTGGACACCGTGGGACAACGTGGGACAACGTGGGACAACGTGGGACAACGTGGGACAACGTGGGACAACGTGGGACAACGTGGGAAAACGTGGGACAACGTGGGACACCGTTGGACATCGCTGGACACCGTTGGACATCGTTGGACACCGTGGGACAACGTGGGACAACGTGGGACATCGTGGGACAACGTGGGACAACGTGGGACAACGTGGGACATCGTGGGACACCGTGGGACAACGTGGGACAACGTGGGACAACGTGGGACAACGTCGGACAACGTGGGACAACGTGGGACATCGTGGGACAACGTGGGACAACGTGGGACAACGTGGGACAACGTGGGACAACGTGGGACACCGTTGGACACCGTGGGACACCGTTGGACACCGTTGGACATCGTTGGACACCGTGGGACAACGTGGGACAACGTGGGACAACGTGGGACAACGTGGGACATCGTGGGACAACGTGGGACAACGTGGGACAACGTGGGACAACGTGGGACAACGTGGGACAACGTGGGACAACGTGGGACAACGTGGGACAACGTGGGACAACGTGGGACAACGTGGGACAACGTGGGACAACGTGGGACAACGTGGGGCAACGTGGGACATCGTGGGACACCGTGGGACAACGTGGGACAACGTGGGACAACGTGGGACAACGTCGGACAACGTGGGACAACGTGGGACATCGTGGGACAACGTGGGACAACGTGGGACAACGTGGGACAACGTGGGACAACGTGGGACACCGTTGGACACCGTGGGACACCGTTGGACACCGTTGGACATCGTTGGACACCGTGGGACAACGTGGGACAACGTGGGACAACGTGGGACAACGTGGGACAACGTGGGACATCGTGGGACACCGTTGGACACCGTGGGACAACGTGGGACAACGTGGGACAACGTGGGACAACGTGGGACAACGTGGGACAACGTGGGACAACGTGGGACAACGTGGGACACCGTTGGACACCGTTGGACACCGTTGGACACCGTTGGACACCGTTGGACATCGTTGGACACCGTGGGACAACGTGGGACAACGTGGGACAACGTGGGACAACGTGGGACAACGTGGGACATCGTGGGACAACGTGGGACAACGTGGGACAACGTGGGACAACGTGGGACAACGTGGGACAACGTGGGACAACGTGGGACAACGTGGGACAACGTGGGACAACGTGGGACAACGTGGGACAACGTGGGACAACGTGGGACAACGTGGGACAACGTGGGAAAACGTGGGACAACGTGGGACACCGTGGGACACCGTGGGACACCGTGGGACACCGTGGGACAACGTGGGACAACGTGGGACATCGTGGGACAACGTGGGACAACGTGGGACAACGTGGGACAACGTGGGACAACGTGGGACAACGTGGGACAACGTGGGACAACGTGGGACAACGTGGGACAACGTGGGACAACGTGGGACAACGTGGGACAACGTGGGACAACGTGGGACAACGTGGGAAAACGTGGGACAACGTGGGACACCGTTGGACATCGCTGGACACCGTTGGACATCGTTGGACACCGTGGGACAACGTGGGACAACGTGGGACATCGTGGGACAACGTGGGACAACGTGGGACATCGTGGGACAACGTGGGACAACGTGGGAAAACGTGGGACAACGTGGGACACCGTTGGACATCGCTGGACACCGTTGGACATCGTTGGACACCGTGGGACAACGTGGGACAACGTGGGACAACGTGGGAAACCATGGAACAACGTGGGACAACGTGGGACACCGTTGGACATCGTTGGACATCGTTGGACACCGTGGGACAACGTGGGACAACGTGGGAAAACGTGGGACAACGTGGGACACCGTTGGACATCGCTGGACACCGTTGGACATCGTTGGACACCGTGGGACAACGTGGGACAACGTGGGACAACGTGGGACAACGTGGGACAACGTGGGACAACGTGGGACAACGTGGGAAAACGTGGGACAACGTGGGACACCGTTGGACATCGCTGGACACCGTTGGACATCGTTGGACACCGTGGGACAACGTGGGACAACGTGGGACATCGTGGGACAACGTGGGACAACGTGGGACAACGTGGGACATCGTGGGACACCGTGGGACAACGTGGGACAACGTGGGACAACGTGGGACAACGTCGGACAACGTGGGACAACGTGGGACATCGTGGGACAACGTGGGACAACGTGGGACAACGTGGGACAACGTGGGACAACGTGGGACACCGTTGGACACCGTGGGACACCGTTGGACACCGTTGGACATCGTTGGACACCGTGGGACAACGTGGGACAACGTGGGACAACGTGGGACAACGTGGGACATCGTGGGACAACGTGGGACAACGTGGGACAACGTGGGACAACGTGGGACAACGTGGGACAACGTGGGACAACGTGGGACAACGTGGGACAACGTGGGACAACGTGGGACAACGTGGGACAACGTGGGACAACGTGGGACAACGTGGGGCAACGTGGGACATCGTGGGACACCGTGGGACAACGTGGGACAACGTGGGACAACGTGGGACAACGTCGGACAACGTGGGACAACGTGGGACATCGTGGGACAACGTGGGACAACGTGGGACAACGTGGGACAACGTGGGACAACGTGGGACACCGTTGGACACCGTGGGACACCGTTGGACACCGTTGGACATCGTTGGACACCGTGGGACAACGTGGGACAACGTGGGACAACGTGGGACAACGTGGGACAACGTGGGACATCGTGGGACACCGTTGGACACCGTGGGACAACGTGGGACAACGTGGGACAACGTGGGACAACGTGGGACAACGTGGGACAACGTGGGACAACGTGGGACAACGTGGGACACCGTTGGACACCGTTGGACACCGTTGGACACCGTTGGACACCGTTGGACATCGTTGGACACCGTGGGACAACGTGGGACAACGTGGGACAACGTGGGAAACCATGGAACAACGTGGGACAACGTGGGACACCGTTGGACATCGTTGGACAACGTGGGACAACGTGGGCCAACGTGGGACAACGTGGGACAACGTGGGACAACGTGGGACAACGTGGGACACCGTTGGACACCGTGGGACACCGTTGGACACCGTTGGACATCGTTGGACACCGTGGGACAACGTGGGACAACGTGGGACAACGTGGGACAACGTGGGACAACGTGGGACAACGTGGGACAACGTGGGACAACGTGGGACAACGTGGGACAACGTGGGACAACGTGGGACAACGTGGGACAACGTGGGAAAACGTGGGACAACGTGGGACACCGTTGGACATCGCTGGACACCGTTGGACATCGTTGGACACCGTGGGACAACGTGGGACAACGTGGGACATCGTGGGACAACGTGGGACAACGTGGGACAACGTGGGACATCGTGGGACACCGTGGGACAACGTGGGACAACGTGGGACAACGTGGGACAACGTCGGACAACGTGGGACAACGTGGGACATCGTGGGACAACGTGGGACAACGTGGGACAACGTGGGACAACGTGGGACAACGTGGGACACCGTTGGACACCGTGGGACACCGTTGGACACCGTTGGACATCGTTGGACACCGTGGGACAACGTGGGACAACGTGGGACAACGTGGGACAACGTGGGACAACGTGGGACAACGTGGGACAACGTGGGACAACGTGGGACAACGTGGGACAACGTGGGACAACGTGGGACAACGTGGGACAACGTGGGACAACGTGGGACAACGTGGGACAACGTGGGACAACGTGGGACAACGTGGGACAACGTGGGACAACGTGGGAAAACGTGGGACAACGTGGGACACCGTTGGACACCGTGGGACAACGTGGGACAACGTGGGACAACGTGGGACAACGTGGGACATCGTGGGACAACGTGGGACAACGTGGGACAACGTGGGACAACGTGGGACAACGTGGGACAACGTGGGACAACGTGGGACAACGTGGGACAACGTGGGACAACGTGGGACAACGTGGGACAACGTGGGACAACGTGGGACAACGTGGGACAACGTGGGAAAACGTGGGACAACGTGGGACACCGTTGGACATCGCTGGACACCGTTGGACATCGTTGGACACCGTGGGACAACGTGGGACAACGTGGGACAACGTGGGACAACGTGGGACAACGTGGGACATCGTGGGACAACGTGGGACAACGTGGGACAACGTGGGACAACGTGGGACACCGTTGGACATCGCTGGACACCGTTGGACATCGTTGGACACCGTGGGACAACGTGGGACAACGTGGGACAACGTGGGAAACCATGGAACAACGTGGGACAACGTGGGACACCGTTGGACATCGTTGGACATCGTTGGACACCGTGGGACAACGTGGGACAACGTGGGAAAACGTGGGACAACGTGGGACACCGTTGGACATCGCTGGACACCGTTGGACATCGTTGGACACCGTGGGACAACGTGGGACAACGTGGGACAACGTGGGACAACGTGGGACAACGTGGGACAACGTGGGACAACGTGGGAAAACGTGGGACAACGTGGGACACCGTTGGACATCGCTGGACACCGTTGGACATCGTTGGACACCGTGGGACAACGTGGGACAACGTGGGACATCGTGGGACAACGTGGGACAACGTGGGACAACGTGGGACATCGTGGGACACCGTGGGACAACGTGGGACAACGTGGGACAACGTGGGACAACGTCGGACAACGTGGGACAACGTGGGACATCGTGGGACAACGTGGGACAACGTGGGACAACGTGGGACAACGTGGGACAACGTGGGACACCGTTGGACACCGTGGGACACCGTTGGACACCGTTGGACATCGTTGGACACCGTGGGACAACGTGGGACAACGTGGGACAACGTGGGACAACGTGGGACATCGTGGGACAACGTGGGACAACGTGGGACAACGTGGGACAACGTGGGACAACGTGGGACAACGTGGGACAACGTGGGACAACGTGGGACAACGTGGGACATCGTGGGACAACGTGGGACAACGTGGGACAACGTGGGACAACGTGGGACAACGTGGGACACCGTTGGACACCGTGGGACATCGTGGGACAACGTGGGACAACGTGGGACAACGTGGGACAACGTCGGACAACGTGGGACAACGTGGGACATCGTGGGACAACGTGGGACAACGTGGGACAACGTGGGACAACGTGGGACAACGTGGGACAACGTGGGACAACGTGGGACAACGTGGGGCAACGTGGGACATCGTGGGACACCGTGGGACAACGTGGGACAACGTGGGACAACGTGGGACAACGTGGGACATCGTGGGACAACGTGGGACAACGTGGGACAACGTGGGACAACGTGGGACAACGTGGGACAACGTGGGACAACGTGGGACAACGTGGGACAACGTGGGACAACGTCGGACAACGTGGGACAACGTGGGACATCGTGGGACAACGTGGGACAACGTGGGACAACGTGGGACAACGTGGGACAACGTGGGACACCGTTGGACACCGTGGGACACCGTTGGACACCGTTGGACATCGTTGGACACCGTGGGACAACGTGGGACAACGTGGGACAACGTGGGACAACGTGGGACATCGTGGGACAACGTGGGACAACGTGGGACAACGTGGGACAACGTGGGACAACGTGGGACAACGTGGGACAACGTGGGACAACGTGGGACAACGTGGGACAACGTGGGAAAACGTGGGACAACGTGGGACACCGTTGGACATCGCTGGACACCGTTGGACATCGTTGGACACCGTGGGACAACGTGGGACAACGTGGGACATCGTGGGACAACGTGGGACAACGTGGGACAACGTGGGACAACGTCGGACAACGTGGGACAACGTGGGACATCGTGGGACAACGTGGGACAACGTGGGACAACGTGGGACAACGTGGGACAACGTGGGACAACGTGGGGCAACGTGGGGCAACGTGGGACATCGTGGGACACCGTGGGACAACGTGGGACAACGTGGGACAACGTGGGACAACGTCGGACAACGTGGGACAACGTGGGGCAACGTGGGACATCGTGGGACACCGTGGGACAACGTGGGACAACGTGGGACAACGTGGGACAACGTCGGACAACGTGGGACAACGTGGGACATCGTGGGACAACGTGGGACAACGTGGGACAACGTGGGACAACGTGGGACAACGTGGGACACCGTTGGACACCGTGGGACACCGTTGGACACCGTTGGACATCGTTGGACACCGTGGGACAACGTGGGACAACGTGGGACAACGTGGGACAACGTGGGACAACGTGGGACATCGTGGGACACCGTTGGACACCGTGGGACAACGTGGGACAACGTGGGACAACGTGGGACAACGTGGGACAACGTGGGACAACGTGGGACAACGTGGGACAACGTGGGACACCGTTGGACACCGTTGGACACCGTTGGACACCGTTGGACACCGTTGGACATCGTTGGACACCGTGGGACAACGTGGGACAACGTGGGACAACGTGGGAAACCATGGAACAACGTGGGACAACGTGGGACACCGTTGGACATCGTTGGACAACGTGGGACAACGTGGGCCAACGTGGGACAACGTGGGACAACGTGGGACAACGTGGGACAACGTGGGACACCGTTGGACACCGTGGGACACCGTTGGACACCGTTGGACATCGTTGGACACCGTGGGACAACGTGGGACAACGTGGGACAACGTGGGACAACGTGGGACAACGTGGGACAACGTGGGACAACGTGGGACAACGTGGGACAACGTGGGACAACGTGGGACAACGTGGGACATCGTGGGACAACGTGGGACAACGTGGGACAACGTGGGACAACGTGGGACACCGTTGGACAACGTGGGACACCGTTGGACATCGTTGGACACCGTGGGACAACGTGGGACAACGTGGGACAACGTGGGACAACGTGGGACAACGTGGGACAACGTGGGACAACGTGGGACAACGTGGGACAACGTGGGACAACGTGGGACAACGTGGGACAACGTGGGACAACGTGGGACAACGTGGGACAACGTGGGACAACGTGGGACACCGTTGGACACCGTGGGACACCGTTGGACACCGTTGGACATCGTTGGACACCGTGGGACAACGTGGGACAACGTGGGACAACGTGGGAAACCATGGAACAACGTGGGACAACGTGGGACACCGTTGGACATCGTTGGACATCGTTGGACACCGTGGGACAACGTGGGACAACGTGGGACAACGTGGGACAACGTGGGACATCGTGGGACACCGTTGGACACCGTGGGACAACGTGGGACAACGTGGGACAACGTGGGACAACGTGGGACAACGTGGGACAACGTGGGACAACGTGGGACAACGTGGGACACCGTTGGACACCGTTGGACACCGTTGGACACCGTTGGATACCGTTGGACATCGTTGGACACCGTGGGACAACGTGGGACAACGTGGGACAACGTGGGAAACCATGGAACAACGTGGGACAACGTGGGACACCGTTGGACATCGTTGGACAACGTGGGACAACGTGGGACAACGTGGGACAACGTGGGACAACGTGGGACAACGTGGGACAACGTGGGACACCGTTGGACACCGTGGGACACCGTTGGACACCGTTGGACATCGTTGGACACAGTGGGACAACGTGGGACAACGTGGGACAACGTGGGACAACGTGGGACAACGTGGGACAACGTGGGACAACGTGGGACAACGTGGGACAACGTGGGACAACGTGGGACATCGTGGGACAACGTGGGACAACGTGGGACAACGTGGGACAACGTGGGACAACGTTGGACAACGTGGGACACCGTTGGACATCGTTGGACACCGTGGGACAACGTGGGACAACGTGGGACAACGTGGGACAACGTGGGACAACGTGGGACAACGTGGGACAACGTGGGACAACGTGGGACAACGTGGGACAACGTGGGACAACGTGGGACAACGTGGGACAACGTGGGACAACGTGGGACAACGTGGGACAACGTGGGACAACGTGGGACAACGTGGGACAACGTGGGACATCGTGGGACAACGTGGGACACCGTTGGACACCGTTGGACACCGTTGGACACCGTTGGACATCGTTGGACACCGTGGGACAACGTGGGACAACGTGGGACAACGTGGGAAACCATGGAACAACGTGGGACAACGTGGGACACCGTTGGACATCGTTGGACAACGTGGGACAACGTGGGACAACGTGGGACAACGTGGGACAACGTGGGACAACGTGGGACAACGTGGGACACCGTTGGACACCGTGGGACACCGTTGGACACCGTTGGACATCGTTGGACACCGTGGGACAACGTAGGACAACGTGGGACAACGTGGGACAACGTGGGACAACGTGGGACAACGTGGGACAACGTGGGACAACGTGGGACAACGTGGGACAACGTGGGACATCGTGGGACAACGTGGGACAACGTGGGACAACGTGGGACAACGTGGGACACCGTTGGACAACGTGGGACACCGTTGGACATCGTTGGACACCGTGGGACAACGTGGGACAACGTGGGACCACGTGGGACAACGTGGGACAACGTGGGACAACGTGGGACAACGTGGGACAACGTGGGACAACGTGGGACAACGTGGGACATCGTGGGACAACGTGGGACAACGTGGGACAACGTGGGACAACGTGGGACAACGTGGGACACCGTTGGACATCGTTGGACACCGTGGGACACCGTGGGACAACGTGGGACAACGTGGGACAACGTGGGACAACGTGGGACAACGTGGGAAACCATGGGACAACGTGGGACAACGTGGGACACCGGTGGACATCGTTGGACAACGTGGGACAACGTGGGACAACGTGGGACAACGTGGGACAACGTGGGACAACGTGGGACACCGTTGGACACCGTGGGACACCGTTGGACACCGTTGGACATCGTTGGACACCGTGGGACAACGTGGGAAAACGTGGGACAACGTGGGACAACGTGGGACAACGTGGGACAACGTGGGACAACGTGGGACAACGTGGGACAACGTGGGACAACGTGGGACAACGTGGGACACCGTTGGACAACGTGGGACACCGTTGGACATCGTTGGACACCGTGGGACAACGTGGGACAACGTGGGACAACGTGGGACAACGTGGGACAACGTGGGACACCGTTGGACATCGTTGGACATCGTTGGACATCGTGGGACACCGTTGGACATCGTTGGACATCGTTGGACACCGTTGGACATCGTTGGACACCGTTGGACATCGTTGGACATCGTTGGACATCGTTGGACATCGTTGGACACCGTTGGACACCGTTGGACACCGTTGGACATCGTTGGACACCGTGGGACAACGTGGGACAACGTGGGACACCGTGGGACACCGTTGGACACCATTGGACATCGTTGGACACCGTGGGACAACGTGGGACAACGTGGGACAACGTGGGACAACGTGGGACAACGTGGGACAACGTGGGACAACGTGGGACAACGTGGGACAACGTGGGACAACGTGGGACATCGTGGGACAACGTGGGACAACGTGGGACAACGTGGGACAACGTGGGACATCGTTGGACACCGTTGGACATCGTTGGACACCGTGGGACAACGTGGGACAACGTGGGACAACGTGGGACAACGTGGGACAACGTGGGACAACGTGGGACAACGTGGGACAACGTGGGACAACGTGGGACAACGTGGGACAACGTGGGACAACGTGGGACAACGTGGGACACCGTTGGACATCGCTGGACACCGTTGGACATCGTTGGACACCGTGGGACAACGTGGGACAACGTGGGACAACGTGGGACAACGTGGGACAACGTGGGACAACGTGGGACAACGTGGGACATCGTGGGACAACGTGGGACAACGTGGGACAACGTGGGACAACGTGGGACACCGTTGGACAACGTGGGACACCGTTGGACATCGTTGGACACCGTGGGACAACGTGGGACAACGTGGGACAACGTGGGACAACGTGGGACAACGTGGGACAACGTGGGACACCGTTGGACATCGTTGGACACCGTGGGACAACGTGGGACAACGTGGGACAACGTGGGACAACGTGGGACAACGTGGGAAACCATGGAACAACGTGGGACAACGTGGGACACCGTTGGACATCGTTGGACAACGTGGGACAACGTGGGACACCGTGGGACAACGTGGGACAACGTGGGACAACGTGGGACAACGTGGGACAACGTGGGACAACGTGGGACAACGTGGGACAACGTGGGACAACGTGGGACAACGTGGGACAACGTGGGACAACGTGGGACACCGTTGGACAACGTGGGACACCGTTGGACATCGTTGGACACCGTGGGACAACGTGGGACAACGTGGGACAACGTGGGACAACGTGGGACACCGTTGGACATCGTTGGACATCGTTGGACATCGTGGGACACCGTTGGACATCGTTAGACATCGTTGGACACCGTTGGACACCGTTGGACAACGTGGGACATCGTGGGACAACGTGGGACAACGTGGGACAACGTGGGACAACGTGGGACACCGTTGGACACCGTGGGACACCGTTGGACACCGTTGGACACCGTTGGACATCGTTGGACATCGTTGGACATCGTGGGACAACGTGGGACAACGTGGGACATCGTGGGACAACGTGGGACAACGTGGGACAACGTGGGACAACGTGGGACACCGTTGGACATCGCTGGACACCGTTGGACATCGTTGGACACCGTGGGACAACGTGGGACAACGTGGGACAACGTGGGAAACCATGGAACAACGTGGGACAACGTGGGACACCGTTGGACATCGTTGGACATCGTTGGACACCGTGGGACAACGTGGGACACCGTTGGACATCGCTGGACACCGTTGGACATCGTTGGAAACCGTGGGACAACGTGGGACAACGTGGGACATCGTGGGACAACGTGGGACAACGTGGGACAACGTGGGACATCGTGGGACACCGTGGGACAACGTGGGACAACGTGGGACAACGTGGGACAACGTCGGACAACGTGGGACAACGTGGGACATCGTGGGACAACGTGGGACAACGTGGGACAACGTGGGACAACGTGGGACAACGTGGGACACCGTTGGACACCGTGGGACACCGTTGGACACCGTTGGACATCGTTGGACACCGTGGGACAACGTGGGACAACGTGGGAAAACGTGGGACAACGTGGGACACCGTTGGACATCGCTGGACACCGTTGGACATCGTGGGACACCGTGGGACAACGTGGGACAACGTGGGACAACGTGGGACAACGTGGGACAACGTGGGACAACGTGGGACAACGTGGGACAACGTGGGAAAACGTGGGACAACGTGGGACACCGTTGGACATCGCTGGACACCGTTGGACATCGTTGGACACCGTGGGACAACGTGGGACAACGTGGGACATCGTGGGACAACGTGGGACAACGTGGGACAACGTGGGACATCGTGGGACACCGTGGGACAACGTGGGACAACGTGGGACAACGTGGGACAACGTCGGACAACGTGGGACAACGTGGGACATCGTGGGACACCGTGGGACAACGTGGGACAACGTGGGACAACGTGGGACAACGTGGGACACCGTTGGACACCGTGGGACAACGTGGGACACCGTTGGACATCGTTGGACACCGTGGGACACCGTGGGACAACGTGGGACAACGTGGGACAACGTGGGACAACGTGGGACAACGTGGGAAACCATGGAACAACGTGGGACAACGTGGGACACCGTTGGACATCGTTGGACAACGTGGGACAACGTGGGACAACGTGGGACAACGTGGGACAACGTGGGAAAACGTGGGACAACGTGGGACACCGTTGGACATCGCTGGACACCGTTGGACATCGTTGGACAACGTGGGACAACGTGGGACACCGTTGGACATCGTTGGACATCGTGGGACAACGTGGGACAACGTGGGACATCGTGGGACAACGTGGGACAACGTGGGACAACGTGGGACAACGTGGGACACCGTTGGACATCGCTGGACACCGTTGGACATCGTTGGACACCGTGGGACAACGTGGGACAACGTGGGACAACGTGGGAAACCATGGAACAACGTGGGACAACGTGGGACACCGTTGGACATCGTTGGACATCGTTGGACACCGTGGGACAACGTGGGACACCGTTGGACATCGCTGGACACCGTTGGACATCGTTGGACACCGTGGGACAACGTGGGACAACGTGGGACATCGTGGGACAACGTGGGACAACGTGGGACAACGTGGGACATCGTGGGACACCGTGGGACAACGTGGGACAACGTGGGACAACGTGGGACAACGTCGGACAACGTGGGACAACGTGGGACATCGTGGGACAACGTGGGACAACGTGGGACAACGTGGGACAACGTGGGACATCGTGGGACAACGTGGGACAACGTGGGACAACGTGGGACAACGTGGGACAACGTGGGACAACGTGGGACAACGTGGGACAACGTGGGACAACGTGGGACAACGTGGGACAACGTGGGACAACGTGGGACAACGTGGGACAACGTGGGACAACGTGGGACAACGTGGGACAACGTGGGACAACGTGGGACATCGTGGGACAACGTGGGACACCGTTGGACACCGTTGGACACCGTTGGACACCGTTGGACATCGTTGGACACCGTGGGACAACGTGGGACAACGTGGGACAACGTGGGACACCGTTGGACATCGTTGGACACCGTGGGACACCGTGGGACAACGTGGGACAACGTGGGACAACGTGGGACAACGTGGGACAACGTGGGAAACCATGGAACAACGTGGGACAACGTGGGACACCGGTGGACATCGTTGGACAACGTGGGACAACGTGGGACAACGTGGGACAACGTGGGACAACGTGGGACAACGTGGGACACCGTTGGACACCGTGGGACACCGTTGGACACCGTTGGACATCGTTGGACACCGTGGGACAACGTGGGAAAACGTGGGACAACGTGGGACAACGTGGGACAACGTGGGACAACGTGGGACAACGTGGGACAACGTGGGACAACGTGGGACAACGTGGGACAACGTGGGACACCGTTGGACAACGTGGGACACCGTTGGACATCGTTGGACACCGTGGGACAACGTGGGACAACGTGGGACAACGTGGGACAACGTGGGACAACGTGGGACACCGTTGGACATCGTTGGACATCGTTGGACATCGTGGGACACCGTTGGACATCGTTGGACATCGTTGGACACCGTTGGACATCGTTGGACACCGTTGGACATCGTTGGACATCGTTGGACATCGTTGGACATCGTTGGACACCGTTGGACACCGTTGGACACCGTTGGACATCGTTGGACACCGTGGGACAACGTGGGACAACGTGGGACACCGTGGGACACCGTTGGACACCGTTGGACATCGTTGGACACCGTGGGACAACGTGGGACAACGTGGGACAACGTGGGACAACGTGGGACAACGTGGGACAACGTGGGACAACGTGGGACAACGTGGGACAACGTGGGACAACGTGGGACATCGTGGGACAACGTGGGACAACGTGGGACAACGTGGGACAACGTGGGACATCGTTGGACACCGTTGGACATCGTTGGACACCGTGGGACAACGTGGGACAACGTGGGACAACGTGGGACAACGTGGGACAACGTGGGACAACGTGGGACAACGTGGGACAACGTGGGACAACGTGGGACAACGTGGGACAACGTGGGACAACGTGGGACAACGTGGGACAACGTGGGACAACGTGGGACAACGTGGGACACCGTTGGACATCGCTGGACACCGTTGGACATCGTTGGACACCGTGGGACAACGTGGGACAACGTGGGACAACGTGGGACAACGTGGGACAACGTGGGACAACGTGGGACAACGTGGGACATCGTGGGACAACGTGGGACAACGTGGGACAACGTGGGACAACGTGGGACACCGTTGGACAACGTGGGACACCGTTGGACATCGTTGGACACCGTGGGACAACGTGGGACAACGTGGGACCACGTGGGACAACGTGGGACAACGTGGGACAACGTGGGACAACGTGGGACAACGTGGGACAACGTGGGACAACGTGGGACATCGTGGGACAACGTGGGACAACGTGGGACAACGTGGGACAACGTGGGACAACGTGGGACACCGTTGGACATCGTTGGAAACCGTGGGACACCGTGGGACAACGTGGGACAACGTGGGACAACGTGGGACAACGTGGGACAACGTGGGAAACCATGGAACAACGTGGGACAACGTGGGACACCGTTGGACATCGTTGGACAACGTGGGACAACGTGGGACAACGTGGGACAACGTGGGACAACGTGGGAAAACGTGGGACAACGTGGGACACCGTTGGACATCGCTGGACACCGTTGGACATCGTTGGACACCGTGGGACAACGTGGGACAACGTGGGACAACGTGGGACAACGTGGGACAACGTGGGACAACGTGGGACAACGTGGGACAACGTGGGACAACGTGGGACAACGTGGGACATCGTGGGACAACGTGGGACAACGTGGGACAACGTGGGACAACGTGGGACATCGTTGGACACCGTTGGACACCGTGGGACAACGTGGGACAACGTCGGACAACGTGGGACAACGTGGGACAACGTGGGACAACGTGGGACAACGTGGGACAACGTGGGACAACGTGGGACAACGTGGGACACCGTTGGACACCGTGGGACACCGTTGGACACCGTTGGACATCGTTGGACACCGTGGGACAACGTGGGACAACGTGGGACAACGTGGGACAACGTGGGACAACGTGGGACAACGTGGGACAACGTGGGACAACGTGGGACAACGTGGGACAACGTGGGACAACGTGGGACACCGTTGGACAACGTGGGACACCGTTGGACATCGTTGGACACCGTGGGACAACGTGGGACAACGTGGGACAACGTGGGACAACGTGGGACAACGTGGGACAACGTGGGACAACGTGGGACAACGTGGGACAACGTGGGACAACGTGGGACACCGTTGGACACCGTGGGACAACGTGGGACAACGTGGGACAACGTGGGACAACGTGGGACAACGTGGGACAACGTGGGACATCGTTGGACACCGTTGGACACCGTGGGACAACGTGGGACAACGTGGGACAACGTGGGACAACGTGGGACAACGTGGGACAACGTGGGACACCGTTGGACACCGTGGGACACCGTTGGACACCGTTGGACACCGTTGGACATCGTTGGACATCGTTGGACATCGTGGGACACCGTTGGACATCGTTGGACATCGTTGGACACCGTTGGACATCGTTGGACACCGTTGGACATCGTTGGACATCGTTGGACATCGTGGGACACCGTTGGACATCGTTGGACATCGTTGGACACCGTTGGACATCGTTGGACATCGTTGGACATCGTTGGACACCGTTGGACACCGTTGGACACCGTTGGACATCGTTGGACACCGCGGGACAACGTGGGACAACGTGGGACAACGTGGGACACCGTGGGACAACGTGGGACAACGTGGGACATCGTGGGACAACGTGGGACAACGTGGGACAACGTGGGACAACGTGGGACAACGTGGGACACCGTTGGACAACGTGGGACACCGTTGGACACCGTTGGACATCGTTGGACACCGTTGGACACCGTGGGACAACGTGGGACAACGTGGGACAACGTGGGACAACGTGGGACAACGTGGGACAACGTGGGACAACGTGGGACACCGTTGGACATCGTTGGACACCGTTGGACATCGTTGGACACCGTGGGACAACGTGGGACAACGTGGGACAACGTGGGAAACCATGGAACAACGTGGGACAACGTGGGACACCGTTGGACATCGTTGGACAACGTGGGACAACGTGGGACACCGTTGGACACCGTTGGACATCGTTGGACACCGTGGGACAACGTGGGACAACGTGGGACAACGTGGGACAACGTGGGACAACGTGGGACAACGTGGGACAACGTGGGACAACGTGGGACAACGTGGGACAACGTGGGACACCGTTGGACAACGTGGGACACCGTTGGACATCGTTGGACACCGTGGGACAACGTGGGACAACGTGGGACAACGTGGGACAACGTGGGACAACGTGGGACACCGTTGGACATCGTTGGACATCGTTGGACATCGTGGGACACCGTTGGACATCGTTGGACATCGTTGGACACCGTTGGACACCGTTGGACAACGTGGGACATCGTGGGACAACGTGGGACAACGTGGGACAACGTGGGACAACGTGGGACACCGTTGGACACCGTGGGACACCGTTGGACACCGTTGGACACCGTTGGACATCGTTGGACATCGTTGGACATCGTGGGACACCGTTGGACATCGTTGGACATCGTTGGACACCGTTGGACATCGTTGGACACCGTTGGACATCGTTGGACATCGTTGGACATCGTGGGACACCGTTGGACATCGTTGGACATCGTTGGACACCGTTGGACATCGTTGGACATCGTTGGACATCGTTGGACACCGTTGGACACCGTTGGACACCGTTGGACATCGTTGGACACCGTGGGACAACGTGGGACAACGTGGGACAACGTGGGACAACGTGGGACAACGTGGGACAACGTGGGACATCGTGGGACAACGTGGGACAACGTGGGACAACGTGGGACAACGTGGGACAACGTGGGACACCGTTGGACAACGTGGGACAACGTGGGACAACGTGGGACAACGTGGGACAACGTGGGACACCGTTGGACATCGTTGGACATCGTTGGACATCGTTGGACACCGTTGGACACCGTTGGACACCGTTGGACACCGTTGGACACCGTTGGACATCGGTGGACATCGTGGGACACCGTTGGACAACGTGGGACAACGTGGGACATCGTGGGACAACGTGGGACAACGTGGGACAACGTGGGACAACGTGGGACACCGTTGGACACCGTGGGACACCGTTGGACACCGTTGGACACCGTTGGACATCGTTGGACATCGTTGGACATCGTGGGACACCGTTGGACATCGTTGGACATCGTTGGACACCGTTGGACATCGTTGGACACCGTTGGACATCGTTGGACATCGTTGGACATCGTGGGACACCGTTGGACATCGTTGGACATCGTTGGACACCGTTGGACATCGTTGGACATCGTTGGACATCGTTGGACACCGTTGGACACCGTTGGACACCGTTGGACATCGTTGGACACCGTGGGACAACGTGGGACAACGTGGGACAACGTGGGACAACGTGGGACAACGTGGGACAACGTGGGACATCGTGGGACAACGTGGGACAACGTGGGACAACGTGGGACAACGTGGGACAACGTGGGACACCGTTGGACAACGTGGGACAACGTGGGACAACGTGGGACAACGTGGGACAACGTGGGACACCGTTGGACATCGTTGGACATCGTTGGACATCGTTGGACACCGTTGGACACCGTTGGACACCGTTGGACACCGTTGGACACCGTTGGACATCGGTGGACATCGTGGGACACCGTTGGACAACGTGGGACAACGTGGGACAACGTGGGACAACGTGGGACACCGTTGGACACCGTGGGACACCGTTGGACAACGTGGGACAACGTGGGACAACGTGGGACAACGTGGGACAACGTGGGACACCGTTGGACACCGTGGGACACCGTTGGACACCGTTGGACATCGTTGGACACCGTGGGACAACGTGGGACAACGTGGGACAACGTGGGACAACGTGGGACACCGTTGGACATCGATGGACACCGTTGGACATCGTTGGACACCGTGGGACACCGTTGGACACCGTTGGACACCGTTGGACACCGTTGGACACCGTTGGACACCGTTGGACACCGTGGGACAACGTGGGACAACGTGGGACAACGTGGGACAACGTGGGACAACGTGGGACAACGTGGGACAACGTGGGACAACGTGGGACAACGTAGGACAACGTGGGACAACGTGGGACACCGTTGGACATCGTTGGACACCGTGGGACAACGTGGGACAACGTGGGACAACGTGGGACAACGTGGGACAACGTGGGACAACGTGGGACAACGTGGGACAACGTGGGACAACGTGGGACAACGTGGGACAACGTGGGACAACGTGGGACAACGTGGGACACCGTTGGACAACGTGGGACACCGTTGGACATCGTTGGACACCGTGGGACAACGTGGGACAACGTGGGACAACGTGGGACAACGTGGGACAACGTGGGACACCGTTGGACATCGTTGGACACCGTTGGACATCGTTGGACACCGTGGGACACCGTTGGACACCGTTGGACACCGTTGGACATCGGTGGACATCGTGGGACACCGTTGGACACCGTTGGACACCGTTGGACACATTTGGACACCGTGGGACAACGTGGGACAACGTGGGACAACGTGGGACAACGTGGGACAACGTGGGACAACGTGGGACAACGTGGGACAACGTGGGACAACGTGGGACAACGTGGGACAACGTGGGACAACGTGGGACAACGTGGGACAACGTGGGACAACGTGGGACAACGTGGGACACCGTTGGACACCGTGGGACAACGTGGGACAACGTGGGACAACGTGGGACAACGTGGGACAACGTGGGACAACGTGGGACATCGTTGGACACCGTTGGACACCGTGGGACAACGTGGGACAACGTGGGACAACGTGGGACAACGTGGGACAACGTGGGACAACGTGGGACACCGTTGGACACCGTGGGACACCGTTGGACACCGTTGGACACCGTTGGACATCGTTGGACATCGTTGGACATCGTGGGACACCGTTGGACATCGTTGGACATCGTTGGACACCGTTGGACATCGTTGGACACCGTTGGACATCGTTGGACATCGTTGGACATCGTGGGACACCGTTGGACATCGTTGGACATCGTTGGACACCGTTGGACATCGTTGGACATCGTTGGACATCGTTGGACACCGTTGGACACCGTTGGACACCGTTGGACATCGTTGGACACCGCGGGACAACGTGGGACAACGTGGGACAACGTGGGACAACGTGGGACAACGTGGGACAACGTGGGACATCGTGGGACAACGTGGGACAACGTGGGACAACGTGGGACAACGTGGGACAACGTGGGACACCGTTGGACAACGTGGGACACCGTTGGACACCGTTGGACATCGTTGGACACCGTTGGACACCGTGGGACAACGTGGGACAACGTGGGACAACGTGGGACAACGTGGGACAACGTGGGACAACGTGGGACAACGTGGGACACCGTTGGACATCGTTGGACACCGTTGGACATCGTTGGACACCGTGGGACAACGTGGGACAACGTGGGACAACGTGGGAAACCATGGAACAACGTGGGACAACGTGGGACACCGTTGGACATCGTTGGACAACGTGGGACAACGTGGGACAACGTGGGACAACGTGGGACACCGTTGGACACCGTGGGACAACGTGGGACAACGTGGGACAACGTGGGACACCGTTGGACATCGTTGGACATCGTTGGACATCGTTGGACACCGTTGGACACCGTTGGACACCGTTGGACACCGTTGGACACCGTTGGACATCGGTGGACATCGTGGGACACCGTTGGACAACGTGGGACAACGTGGGACAACGTGGGACAACGTGGGACAACGTGGGACAACGTGGGACAACGTGGGACAACGTGGGACACCGTTGGACATCGTTGGACACCGTTGGACATCGTTGGACACCGTGGGACAACGTGGGACAACGTGGGACAACGTGGGAAACCATGGAACAACGTGGGACAACGTGGGACACCGTTGGACATCGTTGGACAACGTGGGACAACGTGGGACAACGTGGGACAACGTGGGACACCGTTGGACACCGTGGGACAACGTGGGACAACGTGGGACAACGTGGGACACCGTTGGACATCGTTGGACATCGTTGGACATCGTTGGACACCGTTGGACACCGTTGGACACCGTTGGACACCGTTGGACACCGTTGGACATCGGTGGACATCGTGGGACACCGTTGGACAACGTGGGACAACGTGGGACAACGTGGGACAACGTGGGACACCGTTGGACACCGTGGGACACCGTTGGACAACGTGGGACAACGTGGGACAACGTGGGATAACGTGGGACAACGTGGGACACCGTTGGACACCGTGGGACACCGTTGGACACCGTTGGACATCGTTGGACACCGTGGGACAACGTGGGACAACGTGGGACAACGTGGGACAACGTGGGACACCGTTGGACATCGTTGGACACCGTTGGACATCGTTGGACACCGTGGGACACCGTTGGACACCGTTGGACACCGTTGGACATCGGTGGACATCGTGGGACACCGTTGGACACCGTTGGACATCGTTGGACACCGTTGGACACCGTGGGACAACTTGGGACAACGTGGGACAACGTGGGACACCGTTGGACACCGTGGGACACCGTTGGACACCGTTGGACATCGTTGGACACCGTGGGACAACGTGGGACAACGTGGGAAACCATGGAACAACGTGGGACAACGTGGGACACCGTTGGACACCGTTGGACATCGTTGGACACCGTTGGACACCGTGGGACAACGTGGGACAACGTGGGACAACGTGGGACAACGTGGGACAACGTAGGACAACGTGGGACAACGTGGGACACCGTTGGACATCGTTGGACAACGTGGGACATCGTGGGACAACGTGGGACAACGTGGGACAACGTGGGACAACGTGGGACACCGTTGGACACCGTGGGACACCGTTGGACACCGTTGGACACCGTGGGACACCGTTGGACACCGTTGGACATCGTTGGACACCGTTGGACACCGTTGGACACCGTTGGACACCGTGGGACAACGTGGGACAACGTGGGACAACGTGGGACAACGTGGGACAACGTGGGACAACGTGGGACAACGTGGGACAACGTGGGACAACGTGGGACAACGTGGGACACCGTGGGACATCGTTGGACACCGTTGGACATCGTTGGACACCGTGGGACAACGTGGGACAACGTGGGACACCGTTGGACACCGTGGGACACCGTTGGACAACGTCGGACAACGTGGGACAACGTGGGACAACGTGGGACAACGTGGGACAACGTGGGACAACGTGGGACAACGTGGGACAACGTGGGACAACGTGGGACAACGTGGGACAACGTGGGACACCGTTGGGCATCGTTGGACACCGTGGGACAACGTGGGACAACGTGGGACAACGTGGGACAACGTGGGACAACGTGGGACACCGTTGGACATCGTTGGACATCGTTGGACATCGTGGGACACCGTTGGACATCGTTGGACATCGTTGGACACCGTTGGACACCGTTGGACACCGTGGGACAACGTGGGACAACGTGGGACAACGTGGGACAACGTGGGACAACGTGGGACAACGTGGGACAACGTGGGACAACGTGGGACAACGTGGGACAACGTGGGACAACGTGGGACAACGTGGGACAACGTGGTACAACGTGGGACAACGTGGGACAACGTGGGACAACGTGGGACACCGTTGGACAACGTGGGACACCGTTGGACATCGTTGGACACCGTGGGACAACGTGGGACAACGTGGGACAACGTGGGACAACGTGGGACAACGTGGGACACCGTTGGACATCGTTGGACACCGTTGGACATCGTTGGACACCGTGGGACACCGTTGGACACAGTTGGACACCGTTGGACATCGGTGGACATCGTGGGACACCGTTGGACACCGTTGGACACCGTTGGACACCGTTGGACACCGTGGGACAACGTGGGACAACGTGGGACAACGTGGGACAACGTCGGACAACGTGGGACAACGTGGGACAACGTGGGACGACGTGGGACAACGTGGGACAACGTGGGACAACGTGGGACAACGTGGGACAACGTGGGACAACGTGGGACAACGTGGGACAACGTGGGACAACGTGGGACAACGTGGGACAACGTGGGACATCGTGGGACAACGTGGGACAACGTGGGACAACGTGGGACAACGTGGGACACCGTTGGACATCGTTGGACACCGTGGGACAACGTGGGACAACGTGGGACAACGTGGGACACCGTTGGACACCGTTGGACATCGTTGGACATCGTTGGACATCGTGGGACACCGTTGGACATCGTTGGACACCGTTGGACATCGTGGGACAACGTGGGACAACGTGGGACACCGTTGGACACCGTGGGACACCGTTGGACAACGTGGGACAACGTGGGACAACGTGGGACAACGTGGGACAACGTGGGACAACGTGGGACAACGTGGGACAACGTGGGACAACGTGGGACACCGTTGGACATCGTTGGACACCGTTGGACATCGTTGGACACCGTGGGACAACGTGGGACAACGTGGGACAACGTGGGAAACCATGGAACAACGTGGGAGAACGTGGGACACCGTTGGACATCGTTGGACAACGTGGGACAACGTGGGACAACGTGGGACAACGTGGGACAACGTGGGACACCGTGGGACACCGTGGGACAACGTGGGACAACGTGGGACAACGTGGGACACCGTTGGACATCGTTGGACATCGTTGGACATCGTTGGACACCGTTGGACACCGTTGGACACAGTTGGACACCGTTGGACACCGTTGGACATCGGTGGACATCGTGGGACACCGTTGGACAACGTGGGACAACGTGGGACAACGTGGGACAACGTGGGACACCGTTGGACACCGTGGGACACCGTTGGACAACGTGGGACAACGTGGGACAACGTGGGACACCGTGGGACACCGTGGGACACCGTTGGACACCGTGGGACACCGTTGGACACCGTTGGACATCGTTGGACACCGTGGGACAACGTGGGACAACGTGGGACAACGTGGGACAACGTGGGACACCGTTGGACATCGTTGGACACCGTTGGACATCGTTGGACACCGTGGGACACCGTTGGACACCGTTGGACACCGTTGGACATCGGTGGACATCGTGGGACACCGTTGGACACCGTTGGACATCGTTGGACACCGTTGGACACCGTGGGACAACTTGGGACAACGTGGGACAACGTGGGACACCGTTGGACACCGTGGGACACCGTTGGACACCGTTGGACATCGTTGGACACCGTGGGACAACGTGGGACAACGTGGGACACCGTTGGACATCGTTGGACACCGTGGGACAACGTGGGACAACGTGGGACAACGTGGGACAACGTGGGACAACGTGGGACAACGTGGGACAACGTGGGACAACGTGGGACAACGTGGGACAACGTGGGACAACATGGGACAACGTGGGACAACGTGGGACAACGTGGGACAACGTGGGACAACGTGGGACATCGTGGGACAACGTGGGACAACGTGGGACAACGTGGGACAACGTGGGACAACGTGGGACAACGTGGGACAACGTGGGACAACGTGGGACAACGTGGGACAACGTGGGACAACGTGGGACAACGTGGGACAACGTGGGACAACGTGGGACAACGTGGGACAACGTGGGACAACGTGGGACAACGTGGGACAACGTGGGACAACGTGGGACAACGTGGGACAACGTGGGACAACGTGGGACAACGTGGGACAACGTGGGACAACGTGGGACAACGTGGGACAACGTTGGACAACGTGGGACAACGTGGTACAACGTGGGACAACGTGGGACAACGTGGGACAACGTGGGACACCGTTGGACAACGTGGGACACCGTTGGACATCGTTGGACACCGTGGGACAACGTGGGACAACGTGGGACAACGTGGGACACCGTTGGACACCGTTGGACATCGTTGGACATCGTTGGACATCGTGGGACACCGTTGGACATCGTTGGACACCGTTGGACACCGTGGGACAACGTGGGACAACGTGGGACAACGTGGGACACCGTTGGACATCGTTGGACACCGTGGGACAACGTGGGACAACGTGGGACAACGTGGGACACCGTTGGACATCGTTGGACACCGTTGGACATCGTTGGACACCGTGGGACAACGTGGGACAACGTGGGACAACGTGGGAAACCATGGGACAACGTGGGACAACGTGGGACACCGTTGGACATCGTTGGACAACGTGGGACAACGTGGGACAACGTGGGACAACGTGGGACACCGTTGGACACCGTGGGACAACGTGGGACAACGTGGGACAACGTGGGACACCGTTGGACATCGTTGGACATCGTTGGACATCGTTGGACACCGTTGGACACCGTTGGACACCGTTGGACACCGTTGGACACCGTTGGACATCGGTGGACATCGTGGGACACCGTTGGACAACGTGGGACAACGTGGGACAACGTGGGACAACGTGGGACACCGTTGGACACCGTGGGACACCGTTGGACAACGTGGGACAACGTGGGACAACGTGGGATAACGTGGGACAACGTGGGACACCGTTGGACACCGTGGGACACCGTTGGACACCGTTGGACATCGTTGGACACCGTGGGACAACGTGGGACAACGTGGGACAACGTGGGACAACGTGGGACACCGTGGGACATCGTTGGACACCGTTGGACATAGTTGGACACCGTGGGACACCGTTGGACACCGTTGGACACCGTTGGACATCGGTGGACATCGTGGGACACCGTTGGACACCGTTGGACATCGTTGGACACCGTTGGACACCGTGGGACAACTTGGGACAACGTGGGACAACGTGGGACACCGTTGGACACCGTGGGACACCGTTGGACACCGTTGGACATCGTTGGACACCGTGGGACAACGTGGGACAACGTGGGAAACCATGGAACAACGTGGGACAACGTGGGACACCGTTGGACACCGTTGGACATCGTTGGACACCGTTGGACACCGTGGGACAACGTGGGACAACGTGGGACAACGTGGGACAACGTGGGACAACGTAGGACAACGTGGGACAACGTGGGACACCGTTGGACATCGTTGGACAACGTGGGACATCGTGGGACAACGTGGGACAACGTGGGACAACGTGGGACAACGTGGGACACCGTTGGACACCGTGGGACACCGTTGGACACCGTTGGACACCGTGGGACACCGTTGGACACCGTTGGACATCGTTGGACACCGTTGGACACCGTTGGACACCGTTGGACACCGTGGGACAACGTGGGACAACGTGGGACAACGTGGGACAACGTGGGACAACGTGGGACAACGTGGGACAACGTGGGACAACGTGGGACAACGTGGGACACCGTGGGACATCGTTGGACACCGTTGGACATCGTTGGACACCGTGGGACAACGTGGGACAACGTGGGACACCGTTGGACACCGTGGGACACCGTTGGACAACGTCGGACAACGTGGGACAACGTGGGACAACGTGGGACAACGTGGGACAACGTGGGACAACGTGGGACAACGTGGGACAACGTGGGACAACGTGGGACAACGTGGGACAACGTGGGACACCGTTGGGCATCGTTGGACACCGTGGGACAACGTGGGACAACGTGGGACAACGTGGGACAACGTGGGACAACGTGGGACACCGTTGGACATCGTTGGACATCGTTGGACATCGTGGGACACCGTTGGACATCGTTGGACATCGTTGGACACCGTTGGACACCGTTGGACACCGTGGGACAACGTGGGACAACGTGGGACAACGTGGGACAACGTGGGACAACGTGGGACAACGTGGGACAACGTGGGACAACGTGGGACAACGTGGGACAACGTGGGACAACGTGGGACAACGTGGGACAACGTGGTACAACGTGGGACAACGTGGGACAACGTGGGACAACGTGGGACACCGTTGGACAACGTGGGACACCGTTGGACATCGTTGGACACCGTGGGACAACGTGGGACAACGTGGGACAACGTGGGACAACGTGGGACAACGTGGGACACCGTTGGACATCGTTGGACACCGTTGGACATCGTTGGACACCGTGGGACACCGTTGGACACAGTTGGACACCGTTGGACATCGGTGGACATCGTGGGACACCGTTGGACACCGTTGGACACCGTTGGACACATTTGGACACCGTGGGACAACGTGGGACAACGTGGGACAACGTGGGACAACGTCGGACAACGTGGGACAACGTGGGACAACGTGGGACGACGTGGGACAACGTGGGACAACGTGGGACAACGTGGGACAACGTGGGACAACGTGGGACAACGTGGGACAACGTGGGACAACGTGGGACAACGTGGGACAACGTGGGACAACGTGGGACATCGTGGGACAACGTGGGACAACGTGGGACAACGTGGGACAACGTGGGACACCGTTGGACATCGTTGGACACCGTGGGACAACGTGGGACAACGTGGGACAACGTGGGACACCGTTGGACACCGTTGGACATCGTTGGACATCGTTGGACATCGTGGGACACCGTTGGACATCGTTGGACACCGTTGGACATCGTGGGACAACGTGGGACAACGTTGGACACCGTGGGACACCGTTGGACAACGTGGGACAACGTGGGACAACGTGGGACAACGTGGGACAACGTGGGACAACGTGGGACAACGTGGGACAACGTGGGACAACGTGGGACACCGTTGGACATCGTTGGACACCGTTGGACATCGTTGGACACCGTGGGACAACGTGGGACAACGTGGGACAACGTGGGAAACCATGGAACAACGTGGGAGAACGTGGGACACCGTTGGACATCGTTGGACAACGTGGGACAACGTGGGACAACGTGGGACAACGTGGGACAACGTGGGACACCGTTGGACACCGTGGGACAACGTGGGACAACGTGGGACAACGTGGGACACCGTTGGACATCGTTGGACATCGTTGGACATCGTTGGACACCGTTGGACACCGTTGGACACAGTTGGACACCGTTGGACACCGTTGGACATCGGTGGACATCGTGGGACACCGTTGGACAACGTGGGACAACGTGGGACAACGTGGGACAACGTGGGACACCGTTGGACACCGTGGGACACCGTTGGACAACGTGGGACAACGTGGGACAACGTGGGACAACGTGGGACAACGTGGGACACCGTTGGACACCGTGGGACACCGTTGGACACCGTTGGACATCGTTGGACACCGTGGGACAACGTGGGACAACGTGGGACAACGTGGGACAACGTGGGACACCGTTGGACATCGTTGGACACCGTTGGACATCGTTGGACACCGTGGGACACCGTTGGACACCGTTGGACACCGTTGGACATCGGTGGACATCGTGGGACACCGTGGGACACCGTTGGACATCGTTGGACACCGTTGGACACCGTGGGACAACGTGGGACAACGTGGGACAACGTGGGACACCGTTGGACACCGTGGGACACCGTTGGACACCGTTGGACATCGTTGGACACCGTGGGACAACGTGGGACAACGTGGGACACCGTTGGACATCGTTGGACACCGTGGGACAACGTGGGACAACGTGGGACAACGTGGGACAACGTGGGACAACGTGGGACAACGTGGGACAACGTGGGACAACGTGGGACAACGTGGGACAACGTGGGACAACATGGGACAACGTGGGACAACGTGGGACAACGTGGGACAACGTGGGACAACGTGGGACATCGTGGGACAACGTGGGACAACGTGGGACAACGTGGGACAACGTGGGACAACGTGGGACAACGTGGGACAACGTGGGACAACGTGGGACAACGTGGGACAACGTGGGACAACGTGGGACAACGTGGGACAACGTGGGACAACGTGGGACAACGTGGGACAACGTGGGACAACGTGGGACAACGTGGGACAACGTGGGACAACGTGGGACAACGTGGGACAACGTGGGACAACGTGGGACAACATGGGACAACGTGGGACAACGTGGGACAACGTGGGACAACGTTGGACAACGTGGGACAACGTGGTACAACGTGGGACAACGTGGGACAACGTGGGACAACGTGGGACACCGTTGGACAACGTGGGACACCGTTGGACATCGTTGGACACCGTGGGACAACGTGGGACAACGTGGGACAACGTGGGACACCGTTGGACACCGTTGGACATCGTTGGACATCGTTGGACATCGTGGGACACCGTTGGACATCGTTGGACACCGTTGGACACCGTGGGACAACGTGGGACAACGTGGGACAACGTGGGACACCGTTGGACATCGTTGGACACCGTGGGACAACGTGGGACAACGTGGGACAACGTGGGACAACGTGGGACAACGTGGGACAACGTGGGACAACGTGGGACAACGTGGGACAACGTGGGACAACGTGGGACAACGTGGGACAACGTGGGACAACATGGGACAACGTGGGACAACGTGGGACAACGTGGGACAACGTGGGACAACGTGGGACATCGTGGGACAACGTGGGACAACGTGGGACAACGTGGGACAACGTGGGACAACGTGGGACAACGTGGGACATCGTGGGACAACGTGGGACAACGTGGGACAACGTGGGACAACGTGGGACAACGTGGGACACCGTTGGACAACGTGGGACACCGTTGGACATCGTTGGACACCGTGGGACAACTTGGGACAACGTGGGACAACGTGGGACAACGTGGGACAACGTGGGACACCGTTGGACATCGTTGGACACCGTTGGACATCGTTGGACACCGTGGGACACCGTTGGACACCGTTGGACACCGTTGGACATCGGTGGACATCGTGGGACACCGTTGGACACCGTTGGACACCGTTGGACACATTTGGACACCGTGGGACAACGTGGGACAACGTGGGACAACGTGGGACAACGTGGGACATCGTGGGACAACGTGGGACAACGTGGGACACCGTTGGACATCGTTGGACACCGTGGGACAACGTGGGACAACGTGGGACAACATGGGACAACGTGGGACAACGTGGGATACCGTTGGACACCGTGGGACACCGTTGGACAACGTGGGACAACGTGGGACAACGTGGGACAACGTGGGACAACGTGGGACAACGTGGGACAACGTGGGACACCGTTGGACACCGTGGGACACCGTTGGACAACGTGGGACAACGTGGGACAACGTGGGACAACGTGGGACAACGTGGGACACCGTTGGACACCGTGGGACACCGTTGGACACCGTTGGACATCGTTGGACACCGTGGGACAACGTGGGACAACGTGGGACAACGTGGGAAACCATGGAACAACGTGGGACAACGTGGGACAACGTGGGACAACGTGGGACAACGTGGGACACCGTTGGACATCGTTGGACACCGTGGGACAACGTGGGACAACGTGGGACACCGTTGGACACCGTTGGACATCGTTGGACATCGTTGGACACCGTTGGACACCGTTGGACACCGTTGGACACCGTGGGACAACGTGGGACAACGTGGGACAACGTGGGACAACGTGGGACAACGTGGGACAACGTGGGACAACGTGGGACAACGTGGGACAACGTGGGACAACGTGGGACAACGTGGGACAACGTGGGACAACGTGGGACAACGTGGGACATCGTGGGACAACGTGGGACAACGTGGGACAACGTGGGACAACGTGGGACAACGTGGGACAACGTGGGACATCGTGGGACAACGTGGGACAACGTGGGACAACGTGGGACAACGTGGGACACCGTTGGACATCGTTGGACACCGTGGGACAACGTGGGACAACGTGGGACAACGTGGGACACCGTTGGACACCGTTGGACATCGTTGGACATCGTTGGACATCGTGGGACACCGTTGGACATCGTTGGACACCGTTGGACATCGTTGGACACCGTGGGACAACGTGGGACAACGTGGGACAACGTGGGACACCGTTGGACAACGTGGGACAACGTGGGACAACGTGGGACAACATGGGACAACGTGGGACAACGTGGGATACCGTTGGACACCGTGGGACACCGTTGGACAACGTGGGACAACGTGGGACAACGTGGGACAACGTGGGACAACGTGGGACAACGTGGGACAACGTGGGACACCGTTGGACACCGTGGGACACCGTTGGACACCGTTGGACATCGTTGGACACCGTGGGACAACGTGGGACAACGTGGGACAACGTGGGAAACCATGGAACAACGTGGGACAACGTGGGACAACGTGGGACAACGTGGGACAACGTGGGACACCGTTGGACATCGTTGGACACCGTGGGACAACGTGGGACAACGTGGGACACCGTTGGACACCGTTGGACATCGTTGGACATCGTTGGACACCGTTGGACACCGTTGGACACCGTTGGACACCGTGGGACAACGTGGGACAACGTGGGACAACGTGGGACAACGTGGGACAACGTGGGACAACGTGGGACAACGTGGGACAACGTGGGACAACGTGGGACAACGTGGGACAACGTGGGACAACGTGGGACATCGTGGGACAACGTGGGACAACGTGGGACAACGTGGGACACCGTTGGACACCGTGGGACACCGTTGGACAACGTGGGACAACGTGGGACAACGTGGGACAACGTGGGACAACGTGGGACACCGTTGGACACCGTGGGACACCGTTGGACACCGTTGGACATCGTTGGACACCGTGGGACAACGTGGGACAACGTGGGACAACGTGGGAAACCATGGAACAACGTGGGACAACGTGGGACAACGTGGGACAACGTGGGACAACGTGGGACACCGTTGGACATCGTTGGACACCGTGGGACAACGTGGGACAACGTGGGACACCGTTGGACACCGTTGGACATCGTTGGACATCGTTGGACACCGTTGGACACCGTTGGACACCGTTGGACACCGTGGGACAACGTGGGACAACGTGGGACAACGTGGGACAACGTGGGACAACGTGGGACAACGTGGGACAACGTGGGACAACGTGGGACAACGTGGGACAACGTGGGACAACGCGGGACAACGTGGGACATCGTGGGACAACGTGGGACAACGTGGGACAACGTGGGACAACGTGGGACAACGTGGGACAACGTGGGACATCGTGGGACAACGTGGGACAACGTGGGACAACGTGGGACAACGTGGGACACCGTTGGACATCGTTGGACACCGTGGGACAACGTGGGACAACGTGGGACAACGTGGGACACCGTTGGACACCGTTGGACATCGTTGGACATCGTTGGACATCGTGGGACACCGTTGGACATCGTTGGACACCGTTGGACATCGTTGGACACCGTGGGACAACGTGGGACAACGTGGGACAACGTGGGACACCGTTGGACAACGTGGGACAACGTGGGACAACGTGGGACAACGTGGGACAACGTGGGACAACGTGGGATACCGTTGGACACCGTGGGACACCGTTGGACAACGTGGTACAACGTGGGACAACGTGGGACAACGTGGGACAACGTGGGACAACGTGGGACAACGTGGGACACCGTTGGACACCGTGGGACACCGTTGGACACCGTTGGACATCGTTGGACACCGTGGGACAACGTGGGACAACGTGGGACAACGTGGGAAACCATGGAACAACGTGGGACAACGTGGGACAACGTGGGACAACGTGGGACAACGTGGGACACCGTTGGACATCGTTGGACACCGTGGGACAACGTGGGACAACGTGGGACACCGTTGGACACCGTTGGACATCGTTGGACATCGTTGGACACCGTTGGACACCGTTGGACACCGTTGGACACCGTGGGACAACGTGGGACAACGTGGGACAACGTGGGACAACGTGGGACAACGTGGGACAACGTGGGACAACGTGGGACAACGTGGGACAACGTGGGACAACGTGGGACACCGTTGGACAACGTGGGACAACGTGGGACATCGTGGGACAACGTGGGACAACGTGGGACAACGTGGGACAACGTGGGACACCGTTGGACAACGTGGGACACCGTTGGACATCGTTGGACACCGTGGGACAACGTGGGACAACGTGGGACAACGTGGGACACCGTTGGACACCGTTGGACATCGTTGGACATCGTTGGACATCGTGGGACACCGTTGGACATCGTTGGACACCGTTGGACATCGTTGGACACCGTGGGACAACGTGGGACAACGTGGGACAACGTGGGACACCGTTGGACATCGTTGGACACCGTTGGACATCGTTGGACACCGTGGGACAACGTGGGACAACGTGGGACAACGTGGGACACCGTTGGACATCGTTGGACACCGTGGGACATCGTGGGACACCGTGGGACACCGTTGGACACCGTTGGACACCGTTGGACATCGGTGGACATCGTGGGACAACGTGGGAAACCATGGAACAACGTGGGACAACGTGGGACAACGTGGGACAACGTGGGACAACGTGGGACACCGTTGGACATCGTTGGACACCGTGGGACAACGTGGGACAACGTGGGACACCGTTGGACACCGTTGGACATCGTTGGACACCGTTGGACACCGTGGGACAACGTGGGACAACGTGGGACAACGTGGGACAACGTGGGACAACGTAGGACAACGTGGGACAACGTGGGACACCGTTGGACATCGTTGGACAACGTGGGACATCGTGGGACAACGTGGGACAACGTGGGACAACGTGGGACAACGTGGGACACCGTTGGACACCGTGGGACACCGTTGGACACCGTTGGACACCGTGGGACACCGTTGGACACCGTTGGACATCGTGGGACACCGTTGGACACCGTTGGACACCGTTGGACACCGTGGGACAACGTGGGACAACGTGGGACAACGTGGGACAACGTGGGACAACGTGGGACAACGTGGGACAACGTGGGACAACGTGGGACACCGTTGGACACCGTGGGACACCGTTGGACACCGTGGGACACCGTTGGACAACGTGGGACAACGTGGGACAACGTGGGACAACGTGGGACAACGTGGGACAACGTGGGACAACGTGGGACAACGTGAGACAACGTGGGACAACGTGGAACACCGTTGGACACCGTGGGACACCGTTGGACACCGTTGGACATCGTTGGACACCGTGGGACAACGTGGGACAACGTGGGAAACCATGGAACAACGTGGGACAACGTGGGACAACGTGGGACAACGTGGGACAACGTGGGACACCGTTGGACATCGTTGGACACCGTGGGACAACGTGGGACAACGTGGGACACCGTTGGACACCGTTGGACATCGTTGGACACCGTTGGACACCGTGGGACAACGTGGGACAACGTGGGACAACGTGGGACAACGTGGGACAACGTAGGACAACGTGGGACAACGTGGGACACCGTTGGACATCGTTGGACAACGTGGGACATCGTGGGACAACGTGGGACAACGTGGGACAACGTGGGACAACGTGGGACACCGTTGGACACCGTGGGACACCGTTGGACACCGTTGGACACCGTGGGACACCGTTGGACACCGTTGGACATCGTTGGACACCGTTGGACATCGTTGGACACCGTTGGACACCGTGGGACAACGTGGGACAACGTGGGACAACGTGGGACAACGTGGGACAACGTGGGACAACGTGGGACAACGTGGGACAACGTGGGACAACGTGGGACAACGTGGGACACCGTGGGACACCGTTGGACACCGTTGGACATCGTTGGACACCGTGGGACAACGTGGGACAACGTGGGACACCGTTGGACACCGTGGGACAACGTGGGACAACGTGGGACAACGTGGGACAACGTGGGACAACGTGGGACAACGTAGGACAACGTGGGACAACGTGGGACACCGTTGGACATCGTTGGACAACGTGGGACATCGTGGGACAACGTGGGACAACGTGGGACAACGTGGGACAACGTGGGACAACGTGGGACAACGTGGGACAACGTGGGACAACGTGGGACACCGTTGGACACCGTGGGACACCGTTGGACACCGTTGGACATCGTTGGACACCGTGGGACAACGTGGGACAACGTGGGACACCGTTGGACATCGTTGGACAACGTGGGACATCGTGGGACAACGTGGGACAACGTGGGACAACGTGGGACAACGTGGGACAACGTGGGACAACGTGGGACAACGTGGGACAACGTGGGACAACGTGGGACAACGTGGGACAACGTGGGACACCGTGGGACACCGTTGGACACCGTTGGACATCGTTGGACACCGTGGGACAACGTGGGACAACGTGGGACACCGTTGGACACCGTGGGACAACGTGGGACAACGTGGGACAACGTGGGACAACGTGGGACAACGTGGGACAACGTAGGACAACGTTGGACAACGTGGGACACCGTTGGACATCGTTGGACAACGTGGGACATCGTGGGACAACGTTGGACATCGTTGGACACCGTGGGACAACGTGGGACAACGTCGGACAACGTGGGACACCGTTGGACATCGTTGGACACCGTTGGACATCGTTGGACACCGTGGGACACCGTTGGACACCGTTGGACATCGTTGGACATCGTTGGACATCGTGGGACACCGTTGGACATCGTTGGACACCGTTGGACAACGTGGGACAACGTGGGACAACGTGGGACACCGTTGGACATCGTTGGACACCGTGGGACAACGTGGGACAACGTGGGACAACGTGGGACAACGTGGGACAACGTGGGACAACGTGGGACAACGTGGGACAACGTGGGACAACGTGGGACAACGTGGGACAACGTGGGACAACGTGGGACAACATGGGACAACGTGGGACAACGTGGGACAACGTGGGACAACGTGGGACAACGTGGGACATCGTGGGACAACGTGGGACAACGTGGGACAACGTGGGACAACGTGGGACAACGTGGGACAACGTGGGACAACGTGGGACAACGTGGGACAACGTGGGACAACGTGGGACAACGTGGGACAACGTGGGACAACGTGGGACACCGTTGGACAACGTGGGACACCGTTGGACATCGTTGGACACCGTGGGACAACGTGGGACAACGTGGGACAACGTGGGACAACGTGGGACAACGTGGGACACCGTTGGACATCGTTGGACACCGTTGGACATCGTTGGACACCGTGGGACACCGTTGGACACCGTTGGACACCGTTGGACATCGGTGGACAACGTGGGACACCGTTGGACATCGTTGGACACCGTGGGACAACGTGGGACAACGTGGGACACCGTTGGACACCGTTGGACATCGTTGGACATCGTTGGACACCGTTGGACACCGTTGGACACCGTTGGACACCGTGGGACAACGTGGGACAACGTGGGACAACGTGGGACAACGTGGGACAACGTGGGACAACGTGGGACAACGTGGGACAACGTGGGACAACGTGGGACAACGTGGGACAACGTGGGACATCGTGGGACAACGTGGGACAACGTGGGACAACGTGGGACAACGTGGGACAACGTGGGACAACGTGGGACAACGTGGGACAACGTGGGACAACGTGGGACAGCGTGGGACAACGCGGGACAACGTGGGACAACGTGGGACAACGTGGGACAACGTGGGACACCGTTGGACAACGTGGGACACCGTTGGACATCGTTGGACACCGTGGGACAACGTGGGACAACGTGGGACAACGTGGGACACCGTTGGACACCGTTGGACATCGTTGGACATCGTTGGACATCGTGGGACACCGTTGGACATCGTTGGACACCGTTGGACATCGTTGGACACCGTGGGACAACGTGGGACAACGTGGGACAACGTGGGACACCGTTGGACATCGTTGGACACCGTTGGACATCGTTGGACACCGTGGGACAACGTGGGACAACGTGGGACAACGTGGGACACCGTTGGACATCGTTGGACACCGTTGGACATCGTTGGACACCGTGGGACACCGTTGGACACCGTTGGACACCGTTGGACATCGGTGGACATCGTGGGACAACGTGGGAAACCATGGAACAACGTGGGACAACGTGGGACAACGTGGGACAACGTGGGACAACGTGGGACAACGTGGGACACCGTTGGACATCGTTGGACAACGTGGGACACCGTGGGACAACGTGGGACAACGTGGGACAACGTGGGACAACGTGGGACACCGTTGGACACCGTGGGACACCGTTGGACACCGTTGGACACCGTGGGACACCGTTGGACACCGTTGGACATCGTTGGACACCGTTGGACACCGTTGGACACCGTTGGACACCGTGGGATAACGTGGGACAACGTGGGACAACGTGGGACAACGTGGGACAACGTGGGACAACGTGGGACAACGTGGGACAACGTGGGACACCGTTGGACACCGTGGGACACCGTTGGACAACGTGGGACAACGTGGGACAACGTGGGACAACGTGGGACACCGTTGGACACCGTGGGACACCGTTGGACACCGTTGGACATCGTTGGACACCGTGGGACAACGTGGGACAACGTGGGACACCGTTGGACATCGTTGGACAACGTGGGACATCGTGGGACAACGTGGGACAACGTGGGACAACGTGGGACAACGTGGGACAACGTGGGACAACGTGGGACAACGTGGGACAACGTGGGACAACGTGGGACAACGTGGGACAACGTGGGACAACGTGGGACAACGTGGGACACCGTGGGACACCGTTGGACACCGTAGGATATCGTTGGACACCGTGGGACAACGTGGGACAACGTGGGACACCGTTGGACACCGTGGGACAACGTGGGACAACGTGGGACAACGTGGGACAACGTGGGACAACGTGGGACAACGTAGGACAACGTGGGACAACGTGGGACACCGTTGGACATCGTTGGACAACGTGGGACATCGTGGGACAACGTGGGACACCGTGGGACACCGTTGGACACCGTTGGACATCGTTGGACACCGTGGGACAACGTGGGACAACGTGGGACATCGTGGGACAACGTGGGACACCGTGGGACACCGTTGGACACCGTTGGACATCGTTGGACACCGTGGGACAACGTGGGACAACGTGGGACACCGTTGGACACCGTGGGACAACGTGGGACAACGTTGGACACCGTGGGACAACGTGGGACAACGTGGGACACCGTTGGACACCGTTGGACATCGTTGGACACCGTTGGACACCGTGGGACAACGTGGGACAACGTGGGACAACGTGGGACAACGTGGGACAACGTAGGACAACGTGGGACAACGTGGGACACCGTTGGACATCGTTGGACAACGTGGGACATCGTGGGACAACGTGGGACAACGTGGGACAACGTGGGACAACGTGGGACACCGTTGGACACCGTGGGACACCGTTGGACACCGTTGGACACCGTGGGACACCGTTGGACACTGTTGGACATCGTTGGACACCGTTGGACACCGTTGGACACCGTTGGACACCGTTGGACACCGTGGGACAACGTGGGACAACGTGGGACACCGTTGGACACCGTGGGACAACGTGGGACAACGTGGGACAACGTGGGACAACGTGGGACAACGTGGGACAACGTAGGACAACGTGGGACTACGTGGGACACCGTTGGACATCGTTGGACAACGTGGGACATCGTGGGACAACGTGGGACAACGTGGGACAACGTGGGACAACGTGGGACAACGTGGGACAACGTGGGACAACGTGGGACAACGTGGGACAACGTGGGACACCGTTGGACACCGTTGGACATCGTTGGACAACGTGGGACATCGTGGGACAACGTGGGACAACGTGGGACAACGTGGGACAACGTGGGACAACGTGGGACAACGTGGGACAACGTGGGACAACGTGGGACAACGTGGGACAACGTGGGACACCGTGGGACACCGTTGGACACCGTTGGATATCGTTGGACACCGTGGGACAACGTGGGACAACGTGGGACACCGTTGGACACCGTGGGACAACGTGGGACAACGTGGGACAACGTGGGACAACGTGGGACAACGTGGGACAACGTAGGACAACGTGGGACAACGTGGGACACCGTTGGACATCGTTGGACAACGTGGGACATCGTGGGACAACGTGGGACACCGTGGGACACCGTTGGACACCGTTGGACATCGTTGGACACCGTGGGACAACGTGGGACAACGTGGGACACCGTTGGACACCGTGGGACAACGTGGGACAACGTGGGACAACGTGGGACAACGTGGGACAACGTAGGACAACGTGGGACAACGTGGGACACCGTTGGACATCGTTGGACAACGTGGGACATCGTGGGACAACGTGGGACAACGTGGGACAACGTGGGACAACGTGGGACACCGTTGGACACCGTGGGACAACGTGGGACAACGTGGGACAACGTGGGACACCGTTGGATACCGTGGGACAACGTGGGACAACGTGGGACAACGTGGGACACCGTTGGACATCGTTGGACATCGTTGGACATCGTTGGACACCGTTGGACACCGTTGGACACCGTGGGACACCGTTGGACATCGGTGGACATCGTGGGACACCGTTGGACACCGTTGGACATCGTTGGACACCGTTGGACACCGTGGGACAACGTGGGACAACGTGGGACAACGTGGGACAACGTGGGACAACGTGGGACACCGTTGGACATCGTTGGACGCCGTGGGACAACGTGGGACAACGTGGGACACCGTTGGACACCGTTGAACATCGTTGGACATCGTTGGACACCGTTGGACACCGTTGGACACCGTGGGACAACGTGGGACAACGTGGGACAACGTGGGACAACGTGGGACAACGTGGGACAACGTGGGACAACGTGGGGCAACGTAGGACAACGTGGGACAACGTGGGACACCGTTGGACATCGTTGGACAACGTGGGACATCGTGGGACAACGTGGGACAACGTGGGACAACGTGGGACAACGTGGGACACCGTTGGACACCGTGGGACACCGTTGGACACCGTGGGACACCGTTGGACACCGTTGGACATCGTTGGACTCCGTTGGACACCGTTGGACATCGTGGGACAACGTGGGACAACGTGGGACAACGTGGGACAACGTGGGACAACGTGGGACAACGTGGGACATCGTGGGACAACGTGGGACAACGTAGGACAACGTGGGACAACGTGGGACAACGTGGGACACCGTTGGACAACGTGGGACACCGTTGGACATCGTTGGACACCGTGGGACAACGTGGGACAACGTGGGACAACGTGGGACACCGTTGGACACCGTTGGACATCGTTGGACATCGTTGGACATCGTGGGACACCGTTGGACATCGTTGGACACCGTTGGACATCGTTGGACACCGTGGGACAACGTGGGACAACGTGGGACAACGTGGGACACCGTTGGACATCGTTGGACACCGTTGGACATCGTTGGACACCGTGGGACACCGTTGGACAACGTGGGACACCGTTGGACATCGTTGGACAGCGTGGGACAACGTGGGACATCGTTGGACACCGTGGGACAACGTGGGACAACGTGGGACAACGCGGGACAACGTGGGACAACGTAGGACAACGTGGGAAACCATGGAACAACGTGGGACAACGTGGGACAACGTGGGACAACGTGGGACAACGTGGGACACCGTTGGACATCGTTGGACACCGTGGGACAACGTGGGACAACGTGGGACACCGTTGGACACCGTTGGACATCGTTGGACACCGTTGGACACCGTGGGACAACGTGGGACAACGTGGGACAACGTGGGACAACGTGGGACAACGTAGGACAACGTGGGACAACGTGGGACACCGTTGGACATTGTTGGACAACGTGGGACATCGTGGGACAACGTGGGACAACGTGGGACAACGTGGGACAACGTGGGACACCGTTGGACACCGTGGGACAACGTGGGACAACGTGGGACAACGTGGGACAACGTGGGACAACGTGGGACAACGTAGGACAACGTGGGACAACGTGGGACACCGTTGGACATCGTTGGACAACGTGGGACATCGTGGGACAACGTGGGACAACGTGGGACAACGTGGGACAACGTGGGACAACGTGGGACAACGTGGGACAACGTGGGACAACGTGGGACACCGTTGGACACCGTGGGACACCGTTGGACACCGTTGGACATCGTTGGACACCGTGGGACAACGTGGGACAACGTGGGACACCGTTGGACATCGTTGGACAACGTGGGACATCGTGGGACAACGTGGGACAACGTGGGACAACGTGGGACAACGTGGGACAACGTGGGACAACGTGGGACAACGTGGGACACCGTTGGACATTGTTGGACAACGTGGGACATCGTGGGACAACGTGGGACAACGTGGGACAACGTGGGACAACGTGGGACACCGTTGGACACCGTGGGACAACGTGGGACAACGTGGGACACCGTTGGACATCGTTGGACAACGTGGGACATCGTGGGACAACGTGGGACACCGTGGGACACCGTTGGACACCGTTGGACATCGTTGGACACCGTGGGACAACGTGGGACAACGTGGGACACCGTTGGACACCGTGGGACAACGTGGGACAACGTGGGACAACGTGGGACAACGTGGGACAACGTAGGACAACGTGGGACAACGTGGGACACCGTTGGACATCGTTGGACAACGTGGGACATCGTGGGACAACGTGGGACAACGTGGGACAACGTGGGACAACGTGGGACACCGTTGGACACCGTGGGACAACGTGGGACAACGTGGGACAACGTGGGACACCGTTGGATACCGTGGGACAACGTGGGACAACGTGGGACAACGTGGGACACCGTTGGACATCGTTGGACATCGTTGGACATCGTTGGACACCGTTGGACACCGTTGGACACCGTGGGACACCGTTGGACATCGGTGGACATCGTGGGACACCGTTGGACACCGTTGGACATCGTTGGACACCGTTGGACACCGTGGGACAACGTGGGACAACGTGGGACAACGTGGGACAACGTGGGACAACGTGGGACACCGTTGGACATCGTTGGACGCCGTGGGACAACGTGGGACAACGTGGGACACCGTTGGACACCGTTGAACATCGTTGGACATCGTTGGACACCGTTGGACACCGTTGGACACCGTGGGACAACGTGGGACAACGTGGGACAACGTGGGACAACGTGGGACAACGTGGGACAACGTGGGACAACGTGGGGCAACGTAGGACAACGTGGGACAACGTGGGACACCGTTGGACATCGTTGCACAACGTGGGACATCGTGGGACAACGTGGGACAACGTGGGACAACGTGGGACAACGTGGGACACCGTTGGACACCGTGGGACACCGTTGGACACCGTGGGACACCGTTGGACACCGTTGGACATCGTTGGACTCCGTTGGACACCGTTGGACATCGTGGGACAACGTGGGACAACGTGGGACAACGTGGGACAACGTGGGACAACGTGGGACAACGTGGGACATCGTGGGACAACGTGGGACAACGTAGGACAACGTGGGACAACGTGGGACAACGTGGGACACCGTTGGACAACGTGGGACACCGTTGGACATCGTTGGACACCGTGGGACAACGTGGGACAACGTGGGACAACGTGGGACACCGTTGGACACCGTTGGACATCGTTGGACATCGTTGGACATCGTGGGACACCGTTGGACATCGTTGGACACCGTTGGACATCGTTGGACACCGTGGGACAACGTGGGACAACGTGGGACAACGTGGGACACCGTTGGACATCGTTGGACACCGTTGGACATCGTTGGACACCGTGCGACACCGTTGGACAACGTGGGACACCGTTGGACATCGTTGGACAGCGTGGGACAACGTGGGACATCGTTGGACACCGTGGGACAACGTGGGACAACGTGGGACAACGCGGGACAACGTGGGACAACGTAGGACAACGTGGGAAACCATGGAACAACGTGGGACAACGTGGGACAACGTGGGACAACGTGGGACAACGTGGGACACCGTTGGACATCGTTGGACACCGTGGGACAACGTGGGACAACGTGGGACACCGTTGGACACCGTTGGACATCGTTGGACACCGTTGGACACCGTGGGACAACGTGGGACAACGTGGGACAACGTGGGACAACGTGGGACAACGTAGGACAACGTGGGACAACGTGGGACACCGTTGGACATCGTTGGACAACGTGGGACATCGTGGGACAACGTGGGACAACGTGGGACAACGTGGGACAACGTGGGACACCGTTGGACACCGTGGGACAACGTGGGACAACGTGGGACAACGTGGGACAACGTGGGACAACGTGGGACAACGTAGGACAACGTGGGACAACGTGGGACACCGTTGGACATCGTTGGACAACGTGGGACATCGTGGGACAACGTGGGACAACGTGGGACAACGTGGGACAACGTGGGACAACGTGGGACAACGTGGGACAACGTGGGACAACGTGGGACACCGTTGGACAACGTGGGACAACGTGGGACACCGTTGGACATCGTTGGACAACGTGGGACATCGTGGGACAACGTGGGACAACGTGGGACAACGTGGGACAACGTGGGACAACGTGGGACAACGTGGGACAACGTGGGACAACGTGGGACAACGTGGGACACCGTTGGACATCGTTGGACAACGTGGGACATCGTGGGACAACGTTGGACATCGTTGGACACCGTGGGACAACGTGGGACAACGTCGGACAACGTGGGACACCGTTGGACATCGTTGGACACCGTTGGACATCGTTGGACACCGTGGGACATCGTGGGACAACGTTGGACATCGTTGGACACCGTGGGACAACGTGGGACACCGTTGGACAACGTGGGACAACGTGGGACAACGTGGGACAACGTGGGACAACGTGGGACAACGTGGGACAACGTGGGACAACGTGGGACAACGTGGGACACCGTTGGACACCGTGGGACACCGTTGGACACCGTTGGACATCGTTGGACACCGTGGGACAACGTGGGACAACGTGGGAAACCATGGAACAACGTGGGACAACGTGGGACAACGTGGGACAACGTGGGACACCGTTGGACATCGTTGGACACCGTAGGACAACGTGGGACAACGTGGGACAACGTGGGACACCGTTGGACATCGTTGGACACCGTGGGACAACGTGGGACAACGTGGGACAACGTGGGACAACGTGGGACAACGTGGGACACCGTTGGACATCGTTGGACACCGTTGGACATCGTTGGACACCGTGGGACACCGTTGGACACCGTTGGACACCGTTGGACACAGTGGGACAACGTGGGACAACGTGGGACAACGTGGGACACCGTTGGACATCGTTGGACACCGTGGGACAACGTGGGACAACGTGGGACAACGTGGGACAACGTGGGACAACGTGGGACAACGTGGGACAACGTGGGACAACGTGGGACAACGTGGGACAACGTGGGACAACATGGGACAACGTGGGACAACGTGGGACAACGTGGGACAACGTGGGACAACGTGGGACATCGTGGGACAACGTGGGACAACGTGGGACAACGTGGGACAACGTGGGACAACGTGGGACAACGTGGGACAACGTGGGATATCGTGGGACAACGTGGGACAACGTGGGACAACGTGGGACAACGTGGGACAACGTGGGACACCGTTGGACAACGTGGGACACCGTTGGACATCGTTGGACACCGTGGGACAACGTGGGACAACGTGGGACAACGTGGGACAACGTGGGACAACGTGGGACACCGTTGGACATCGTTGGACACCGTTGGACATCGTTGGACATCGTTGGACATCGTGGGACACCGTTGGACATCGTTGGACACCGTTGGACATCGTTGGACACCGTGGGACAACGTGGGACAACGTGGGACAACGTGGGACACCGTTGGACAACGTGGGACAACGTGGGACAACGTGGGACAACATGGGACAACGTGGGACAACGTGGGATACCGTTGGACACCGTGGGACACCGTTGGACACCGTGGGACAACGTGGGACAACGTGGGACAACGTGGGACACCGTTGGACATCGTTGGACACCGTTGGACATCGTTGGACACCGTGGGACACCGTTGGACACCGTTGGACACCGTTGGACATCGGTGGACATCGTGGGACAACGTGGGAAACCATGGAACAACGTGGGACAACGTGGGACAACGTGGGACAACGTGGGACAACGTGGGACAACGTGGGACACCGTTGGACATCGTTGGACACCGTGGGACAACGTGGGACAACGTGGGACACCGTTGGACACCGTTGTACATCGTTGGACACCGTTGGACACCGTTGGACACCGTGGGACACCGTTGGACACCGTGGGACACCGTTGGACAACGTGGGACAACGTGGGACAAAGTGGGACAACGTGGGACAACGTGGGACAACGTGGGACAACGTGGGACAACGTGGGACAACGTGGGACACCGTTGGACACCGTGGGACACCGTTGGACACCGTTGGACATCGTTGGACACCGTGGGACAACGTGGGACAACGTGGGAAGCCATGGAACAACGTGGGACAACGTGGGACAACGTGGGACAACGTGGGACACCGTTGGACATCGTTGGACACCGTGGGACAACGTGGGACAACGTGGGACAACGTGGGACACCGTTGGACATCGTTGGACACCGTGGGACAACGTGGGACAACGTGGGACAACGTGGGACAACGTGGGACAACGTGGGACACCGTTGGACATCGTTGGACACCGTTGGACATCGTTGGACACCGTGGGACACCGTTGGACACCGTTGGACACCGTTGGACACCGTGGGACAACGTGGGACAACGTGGGACAACGTGGGACACCGTTGGACATCGTTGGACACCGTGGGACAACGTGGGACAACGTGGGACAACGTGGGACAACGTGGGACAACGTGGGACAACGTGGGACAACGTGGGACAACGTGGGACAACGTGGGACAACGTGGGACAACATGGGACAACGTGGGACAACGTGGGACAACGTGGGACAACGTGGGACAACGTGGGACATCGTGGGACAACGTGGGACAACGTGGGACAACGTGGGACAACGTGGGACAACGTGGGACAACGTGGGACAACGTGGGATATCGTGGGACAACGTGGGACAACGTGGGACAACGTGGGACAACGTGGGACAACGTGGGACACCGTTGGACAACGTGGGACACCGTTGGACATCGTTGGACACCGTGGGACAACGTGGGACAACGTGGGACAACGTGGGACAACGTGGGACAACGTGGGACACCGTTGGACATCGTTGGACACCGTTGGACATCGTTGGACACCGTGGGACACCGTTGGACACCGTTGGACACCGTTGGACATCGGTGGACATCGTGGGACACCGTTGGACACCGTTGGACACCGTTGGACACATTTGGACACCGTGGGACAACGTGGGACAACGTGGGACAACGTGGGACAACGTGGGACAACGTGGGACAACGTGGGACAACGTGGGACAACGTGGGACAACGTGGGACAACGTGGGACAACGTGGGACAACGTGGGACAACGTGGGACGACGTGGGACAACGTGGGACAACGTGGGACAACGTGGGACAACGTGGGACAACGTGGGACATCGTGGGACAACGTGGGACAACGTGGGACAACGTGGGACAACGTGGGACAACGTGGGACACCGTTGGACATCGTTGGACACCGTGGGACAACGTGGGACAACGTGGGACAACGTGGGACACCGTTGGACACCGTTGGACATCGTTGGACATCGTTGGACATCGTGGGACACCGTTGGACATCGTTGGACACCGTTGGACATCGTTGGACACCGTGGGACAACGTGGGACAACGTGGGACAACGTGGGACACCGTTGGACAACGTGGGACAACGTGGGACAACGTGGGACAACGTGGGACAACGTGGGACAACGTGGGATACCGTTGGACACCGTGGGACACCGTTGGACACCGTGGGACAACGTGGGACAACGTGGGACAACGTGGGACACCGTTGGACAACGTGGGACACCGTTGGACATCGTTGGACACCGTGGGACACCGTTGGACACCGTTGGACACCGTTGGACATCGGTGGACATCGTGGGACAACGTGGGAAACCATGGAACAACGTGGGACAACGTGGGACAACGTGGGACAACGTGGGACAACGTGGGACACCGTTGGACATCGTTGGACACCGTGGGACAACGTGGGACAACGTGGGACACCGTTGGACACCGTTGGACATCGTTGGACACCGTTGGACACCGTGGGACAACGTGGGACAACGTGGGACAACGTGGGACAACGTGGGACAACGTAGGACAACGTGGGACAACGTGGGACAACGTTGGACATCGTTGGACAACGTGGGACATCGTGGGACAACGTGGGACAACGTGGGACAACGTGGGACAACGTGGGACACCGTTGGACACCGTGGGACACCGTTGGACACCGTTGGACACCGTGGGACACCGTTGGACACCGTTGGACATCGTTGGACACCGTTGGACACCGTTGGACACCGTTGGACACCGTGGGACAACGTGGGACAACGTGGGACAACGTGGGACAACGTGGGACAACGTGGGACAACGTGGGACAACGTGGGACAACGTGGGACAACGTGGGACACCGTTGGACACCGTGGGACACCGTTGGACACCGTGGGACACCGTTGGACAACGTGGGACAACGTGGGACAACGTGGGACAACGTGGGACAACGTGGGACAACGTGGGACAACGTGGGACAACGTGAGACAACGTGGGACAACGTGGGACACCGTTGGACACCGTGGGACACCGTTGGACACCGTTGGACATCGTTGGACACCGTGGGACAACGTGGGACAACGTGGGAAACCATGGAACAACGTGGGACAACGTGGGACAACGTGGGACAACGTGGGACAACGTGGGACACCGTTGGACATCGTTGGACACCGTGGGACAACGTGGGACAACGTGGGACACCGTTGGACACCGTTGGACATCGTTGGACACCGTTGGACACCGTGGGACAACGTGGGACAACGTGGGACAACGTGGGACAACGTGGGACAACGTAGGACAACGTGGGACAACGTGGGACACCGTTGGACATCGTTGGACAACGTGGGACATCGTGGGACAACGTGGGACAACGTGGGACAACGTGGGACAACGTGGGACACCGTTGGACACCGTGGGACACCGTTGGACACCGTTGGACACCGTGGGACACCGTTGGACACCGTTGGACATCGTTGGACACCGTTGGACACCGTTGGACACCGTTGGACACCGTGGGACAACGTGGGACAACGTGGGACAACGTGGGACAACGTGGGACAACGTGGGACAACGTGGGACAACGTGGGACAACGTGGGACAACGTGGGACAACGTGGGACACCGTGGGACACCGTTGGACACCGTTGGACATCGTTGGACACCGTGGGACAACGTGGGACAACGTGGGACACCGTTGGACACCGTGGGACAACGTGGGACAACGTGGGACAACGTGGGACAACGTGGGACAACGTGGGACAACGTAGGACAACGTGGGACAACGTGGGACACCGTTGGACATCGTTGGACAACGTGGGACATCGTGGGACAACGTGGGACAACGTGGGACAACGTGGGACAACGTGGGACAACGTGGGACAACGTGGGACAACGTGGGACACCGTTGGACACCGTGGGACACCGTTGGACACCGTTGGACATCGTTGGACACCGTGGGACAACGTGGGACAACGTGGGACACCGTTGGACATCGTTGGACAACGTGGGACATCGTGGGACAACGTGGGACAACGTGGGACAACGTGGGACAACGTGGGACAACGTGGGACAACGTGGGACAACGTGGGACAACGTGGGACAACGTGGGACAACGTGGGACAACGTGGGACAACGTGGGACAACGTGGGACAACGTGGGACACCGTGGGTCACCGTTGGACACCGTTGGACATCGTTGGACACCGTGGGACAACGTGGGACAACGTGGGACACCGTTGGACACCGTGGGACAACGTGGGACAACGTGGGACAACGTGGGACAACGTGGGACAACGTGGGACAACGTAGGACAACGTTGGACAACGTGGGACACCGTTGGACATCGTTGGACAACGTGGGACATCGTGGGACAACGTTGGACATCGTTGGACACCGTGGGACAACGTGGGACAACGTCGGACAACGTGGGACACCGTTGGACATCGTTGGACACCGTTGGACATCGTTGGACACCGTGGGACACCGTTGGACACCGTTGGACACCGTTGGACATCGGTGGACATCGTGGGACACCGTTGGACACCGTTGGACATCGTTGGACACCGTTGGACACCGTGGGACAACGTGGGACAACGTGGGACAACGTGGGACAACGTGGGACAACATGGGACAACGTGGGACAACGTGGGATACCGTTGGATACCGTGGGACACCGTTGGACACCGTGGGACAACGTGGGACAACGTGGGACAACGTGGGACAACGTGGGACACCGTTGGACACCGTGGGACACCGTTGGACACCGTTGGACATCGTTGGACACCGTGGGACAACGTGGGACAACGTGGGACAACGTGGGACACCATGGAACAACGTGGGACAACGTGGGACAACGTGGGACAACGTGGGACAACGTGGGACACCGTTGGACATCGTTGGACACCGTGGGACAACGTGGGACAACGTGGGACACCGTTGGACACCGTTGGACATCGTTGGACATCGTTGGACACCGTTGGACACCGTTGGACACCGTTGGACACCGTGGGACAACGTGGGACAACGTGGGACCACGTGGGACAACGTGGGACAACGTGGGACAACGTGGGACAACGTGGGACAACGTGGGACAACGTGGGACAACGTGGGACAACGTGGGACATCGTGGGACAACGTGGGACAACGTGGGACAACGTGGGACAACGTGGGACAACGTGGGACAACGTGGGACAACGTGGGACAACGTGGGACAACGTGGGACATCGTGGGACAACGTGGGACAACGTGGGACAACGTGGGACAACGTGGGACAACGTGGGACACCGTTGGACAACGTGGGACACCGTTGGACATCGTTGGACACCGTGGGACAACGTGGGACAACGTGGGACAACGTGGGACACCGTTGGACACCGTTGGACATCGTTGGACATCGTTGGACATCGTGGGACACCGTTGGACATCGTTGGACACCGTTGGACATCGTTGGACACCGTGGGACAACGTGGGACAACGTGGGACAACGTGGGACACCGTTGGACATCGTTGGACACCGTTGGACATCGTTGGACACCGTGGGACAACGTGGGACAACGTGGGACACCGTTGGACATCGTTGGACACCGTTGGACATCGTTGGACACCGTGGGACACCGTTGGACACCGTTGGACACCGTTGGACATCGGTGGACATCGTGGGACAACGTGGGAAACCATGGAACAACGTGGGACAACGTGGGACAACGTGGGACAACGTGGGACAACGTGGGACAACGTGGGACACCGTTGGACATCGTTGGACAACGTGGGACATCGTGGGACAACGTGGGACAACGTGGGACAACGTGGGACAACGTGGGACACCGTTGGACACCGTGGGACACCGTTGGACACCGTTGGACACCGTGGGACACCGTTGGACACCGTTGGACATCGTTGGACACCGTTGGACACCGTTGGACACCGTTGGACACCGTGGGATAACGTGGGACAACGTGGGACAACGTGGGACAACGTGGGACAACGTGGGACAACGTGGGACAACGTGGGACAACGTGGGACAACGTGGGACACCGTTGGACACCGTGGGACACCGTTGGACACCGTGGGACACCGTTGGACAACGTGGGACAACGTGGGACAACGTGGGACAACGTGGGACAACGTGGGACAACGTGGGACAACGTGGGACAACGTGGGACAACGTGGGACACCGTGGGACAACGTAGGTCAACGTGGGACTACGTGGGACACCGTTGGACATCGTTGGACAACGTGGGACATCGTGGGACAACGTGGGACAACGTGGGACAACGTGGGACAACGTGGGACAACGTGGGACAACGTGGGACAACGTGGGACAACGTGGGACAACGTGGGACACCGTTGGACACCGTGGGACACCGTTGGACACCGTTGGACATCGTTGGACACCGTGGGACAACGTGGGACAACGTGGGACACCGTTGGACATCGTTGGACAACGTGGGACATCGTGGGACAACGTGGGACAACGTGGGACAACGTGGGACAACGTGGGACAACGTGGGACAACGTGGGACAACGTGGGACAACGTGGGACAACGTGGGACAACGTGGGACAACGTGGGACAACGTGGGACAACGTGGGACAACGTAGGACAACGTGGGACAACGTGGGACACCGTTGGACATCGTTGGACAACGTGGGACATCGTGGGACAACGTGGGACAACGTGGGACAACGTGGGACAACGTGGGACACCGTTGGACACCGTGGGACACCGTTGGACACCGTTGGACACCGTGGGACACCGTTGGACACCGTTCGACATCGTTGGACACCGTTGGACACCGTTGGACACCGTTGGACACCGTTGGACACCGTGGGACAACGTGGGACAACGTGGGACACCGTTGGACACCGTGGGACAACGTGGGACAACGTGGGACAACGTGGGACAACGTGGGACAACGTGGGACAACGTAGGACAACGTGGGACTACGTGGGACACCGTTGGACATCGTTGGACAACGTGGGACATCGTGGGACAACGTGGGACAACGTGGGACAACGTGGGACAACGTGGGACAACGTGGGACAACGTGGGACAACGTGGGACACCGTGGGACACCGTGGGACACCGTTGGACACCGTTGGACATCGTTGGACACCGTGGGACAACGTGGGACAACGTGGGACACCGTTGGACATCGTTGGACAACGTGGGACATCGTGGGACAACGTGGGACAACGTGGGACAACGTGGGACAACGTGGGACAACGTGGGACAACGTGGGACAACGTGGGACAACGTGGGACAACGTGGGACAACGTGGGACAACGTGGGACAACGTGGGACACCGTGGGACACCGTTGGACACCGTTGGATATCGTTGGACACCGTGGGACAACGTGGGACAACGTGGGACACCGTTGGACACCGTGGGACAACGTGGGACAACGTGGGACAACGTGGGACAACGTGGGACAACGTGGGACAACGTAGGACAACGTGGGACAACGTGGGACACCGTTGGACATCGTTGGACAACGTGGGACATCGTGGGACAACGTGGGACACCGTGGGACACCGTTGGACACCGTTGGACATCGTTGGACACCGTGGGACAACGTGGGACAACGTGGGACACCGTTGGACACCGTGGGACACCGTGGGACAACGTGGGACAACGTGGGACAACGTGGGACAACGTAGGACAACGTGGGACAACGTGGGACACCGTTGGACATCGTTGGACAACGTGGGACATCGTGGGACAACGTGGGACAACGTGGGACAACGTGGGACAACGTGGGACACCGTTGGACACCGTGGGACAACGTGGGACAACGTGGGACAACGTGGGACACCGTTGGATACCGTGGGACAACGTGGGACAACGTGGGACAACGTGGGACACCGTTGGACATCGTTGGACATCGTTGGACATCGTTGGACACCGTTGGACACCGTTGGACACCGTGGGACACCGTTGGACATCGGTGGACATCGTGGGACACCGTTGGACACCGTTGGACATCGTTGGACACCGTTGGACACCGTGGGACAACGTGGGACAACGTGGGACAACGTGGGACACCGTTGGACACCGTTGGACATCGTTGGACATCGTTGGACATCGTGGGACACCGTTGGACATCGTTGGACACCGTTGGACATCGTTGGACACCGTGGGACAACGTGGGACAACGTGGGACAACGTGGGACACCGTTGGACATCGTTGGACACCGTTGGACACCGTGGGACAACGTGGGACAACGTGGGACAACGTGGGACAACGTGGGACAACATGGGACAACGTGGGACAACGTGGGATACCGTTGGATACCGTGGGACACCGTTGGACACCGTGGGACAACGTGGGACAACGTGGGACAACGTGGGACAACGTGGGACACCGTTGGACACCGTGGGACACCGTTGGACACCGTTGGACATCGTTGGACACCGTGGGACAACGTGGGACAACGTGGGACAACGTGGGAAACCATGGAACAACGTGGGACAACGTGGGACAACGTGGGACAACGTGGGACAACGTGGGACACCGTTGGACATCGTTGGACACCGTGGGACAACGTGGGACAACGTGGGACAACGTGGGACAACGTGGGACACCGTTGGACACCGTGGGACACCGTTGGACACCGTTGGACACCGTGGGACACCGTTGGACACCGTTGGACATCGTTGGCACCGTTGGACACCGTTGGACACCGTTGGACACCGTGGGACAACGTGGGACAACGTGGGACAACGTGGGACAACGTGGGACAACGTGGGACAACGTGGGACAACGTGGGACAACGTGGGACACCGTTGGACACCGTTGGACATCGTTGGACATCGTTGGACACCGTTGGACACCGTTGGACACCGTTGGACACCGTGGGACAACGTGGGACAACGTGGGACAACGTGGGACAACGTGGGACAACGTGGGACAACGTGGGACAACGTGGGACAACGTGGGACAACGTGGGACAACGTGGGACAACGTGGGACATCGTGGGACAACGTGGGACAACGTGGGACAACGTGGGACAACGTGGGACACCGTTGGACACCGTGGGACACCGTTGGACACCTTTGGACACCGTGGGACACCGTTGGACACCGTTGGACATCGTTGGACACCGTTGGACACCGTTGGACACCGTTGGACACCGTGGGACAACGTGGGACAACGTGGGACAACGTGGGACAACGTGGGACAACGTGGGACAACGTGGGACAACGTGGGACAACGTGGGACAACGTGGGACACCGTTGGACACCGTGGGACACCGTTGGACACCGTGGGACACCGTTGGACAACGTGGGACAACGTGGGACAACGTGGGACAACGTGGGACAACGTGGGACAACGTGGGACAACGTGGGACAACGTGGGACAACGTGGGACACCGTTGGACACCGTGGGACACCGTTGGACACCGTTGGACATCGTTGGACACCGTGGGACAACGTGGGACAACGTGGGAAACCATGGAACAACGTGGGACAACGTGGGACAACGTGGGACAACGTGGGACAACGTGGGACACCGTTGGACATCGTTGGACACCGTGGGACAACGTGGGACAACGTGGGACACCGTTGGACACCGTTGGACATCGTTGGACACCGTTGGACACCGTGGGACAACGTGGGACAACGTGGGACAACGTGGGACAACGTGGGACAACGTAGGACAACGTGGGACAACGTGGGACACCGTTGGACATCGTTGGACAACGTGGGACATCGTGGGACAACGTGGGACAACGTGGGACAACGTGGGACAACGTGGGACACCGTTGGACACCGTGGGACACCGTTGGACACCGTTGGACACCGTGGGACACCGTTGGACACCGTTGGACATCGTTGGACACCGTTGGACACCGTTGGACACCGTTGGACACCGTTGGACACCGTGGGACAACGTGGGACAACGTGGGACACCGTTGGACACCGTGGGACAACGTGGGACAACGTGGGACAACGTGGGACAACGTGGGACAACGTGGGACAACGTAGGACAACGTGGGACTACGTGGGACACCGTTGGACATCGTTGGACAACGTGGGACATCGTGGGACAACGTGGGACAACGTGGGACAACGTGGGACAACGTGGGACAACGTGGGACAACGTGGGACAACGTGGGACAACGTGGGACAACGTGGGACACCGTTGGACACCGTGGGACACCGTTGGACACCGTGGGACATCGTTGGACACCGTGGGACAACGTGGGACAACGTGGGACACCGTTGGACATCGTTGGACAACGTGGGACATCGTGGGACAACGTGGGACAACGTGGGACAACGTGGGACAACGTGGGACAACGTGGGACAACGTGGGACAACGTGGGACAACGTGGGACACCGTGGGACACCGTTGGACACCGTTGGATATCGTTGGACACCGTGGAACAACGTGGGACAACGTGGGACACCGTTGGACACCGTGGGACAACGTGGGACAACGTGGGACAACGTGGGACAACGTGGGACAACGTGGGACAACGTAGGACAACGTGGGACACCGTTGGACATCGTTGGACAACGTGGGACATCGTGGGACAACGTGGGACACCGTGGGACACCGTTGGACACCGTTGGACATCGTTGGACACCGTGGGACAACGTGGGACAACGTGGGACAACGTGGGACAACGTGGGACACCGTGGGACACCGTTGGACACCGTTGGACATCGTTGGACACTGTGGGACAACGTGGGACAACGTGGGACACCGTTGGACACCGTGGGACAACGTGGGACAGCGTTGGACACCGTGGGACAACGTGGGACAACGTGGGACAACGTGGGACAACGTGGGACACCGTTGGACATCGTTGGACAACGTGGGACATCGTGGGACAACGTGGGACAACGTGGGACAACGTGGGACAACGTGGGACACCGTTGGACACCGTGGGACACCGTTGGACACCGTTGGACACCGTGGGACACCGTTGGACACCGTTGGACATCGTTGGACACCGTTGGACACCGTTGGACACCGTTGGACACCGTTGGACACCGTGGGACAACGTGGGACAACGTGGGACACCGTTGGACACCGTGGGACAACGTGGGACAACGTGGGACAACGTGGGACAACGTGGGACAACGTGGGACAACGTAGGACAACGTGGGACTACGTGGGACACCGTTGGACATCGTTGGACAACGTGGGACATCGTGGGACAACGTGGGACAACGTGGGACAACGTGGGACAACGTGGGACAACGTGGGACAACGTGGGACAACGTGGGACAACGTGGGACACCGTTGGACACCGTAGGACACCGTTGGACACCGTTGGACATCGTTGGACACCGTGGGACAACGTGGGACAACGTGGGACACCGTTGGACATCGTTGGACAACGTGGGACAACGTGGGACAACGTGGGACAACGTGGGACAACGTGGGACAACGTGGGACAACGTGGGACAACGTGGGACAACGTGGGACAACGTGGGACAACGTGGGACAACGTGGGACAACGTGGGACAACGTGGGACAACGTGGGACACCGTGGGACACCGTTGGACACCGTTGGATATCGTTGGACACCGTGGGACAACGTGGGACAACGTGGGACACCGTTGGACACCGTGGGACAACGTGGGACAACGTGGGACAACGTGGGACAACGTGGGACAACGTGGGACAACGTAGGACAACGTGGGACAACGTGGGACACCGTTGGACATCGTTGGACAACGTGGGACATCGTGGGACAACGTGGGACACCGTGGGACACCGTTGGACACCGTTGGACATCGTTGGACACCGTGGGACAACGTGGGACAACGTGGGACACCGTTGGACACCGTGGGACAACGTGGGACAACGTGGGACAACGTGGGACAACGTGGGACAACGTAGGACAACGTGGGACAACGTGGGACACCGTTGGACATCGTTGGACAACGTGGGACATCGTGGGACAACGTGGGACAACGTGGGACAACGTGGGACAACGTGGGACACCGTTGGACACCGTGGGACAACGTGGGACAACGTGGGACAACGTGGGACACCGTTGGATACCGTGGGACAACGTGGGACAACGTGGGACAACGTGGGACACCGTTGGACATCGTTGGACATCGTTGGACATCGTTGGACACCGTTGGACACCGTTGGACACCGTGGGACACCGTTGGACATCGGTGGACATCGTGGGACACCGTTGGACACCGTTGGACATCGTTGGACACCGTTGGACATCGTGGGACAACGTGGGACAACGTGGGACATCGTTGGACAGCGTGGGACAACGTGGGACAACGTGGGACACCGTTGGACATCGTTGGACGCCGTGGGACAACGTGGGACAACGTGGGACACCGTTGGACACCGTTGAACATCGTTGGACATCGTTGGACACCGTTGGACACCGTTGGACACCGTTGGACACCGTGGGACAACGTGGGACAACGTGGGACAACGTGGGACAACGTGGGACAACGTGGGACAACGTGGGACAACGTGGGGCAACGTAGGACAACGTGGGACAACGTGGGACACCGTTGGACATCGTTGGACAACGTGGGACATCGTGGGACAACGTGGGACAACGTGGGACAACGTGGGACAACGTGGGACACCGTTGGACACCGTGGGACACCGTTGGACACCGTTGGACACCGTGGGACACCGTTGGACACCGTTGGACATCGTTGGACTCCGTTGGACACCGTTGGACATCGTGGGACAACGTGGGACAACGTGGGACAACGTGGGACAACGTGGGACAACGTGGGACAACGTGGGACAACGTGGGACATCGTGGGACAACGTGGGACAACGTGGGACAACGTGGGACAACGTGGGACAACGTGGGACACCGTTGGACAACGTGGGACACCGTTGGACATCGTTGGACACCGTGGGACAACGTGGGACAACGTGGGACAACGTGGGACACCGTTGGACACCGTTGGACATCGTTGGACATCGTTGGACATCGTGGGACACCGTTGGACATCGTTGGACACCGTTGGACATCGTTGGACACCGTGGGACAACGTGGGACAACGTGGGACAACGTGGGACAACGTGGGACAACGTGGGACAACGTGGGACAACGTGGGACAACGTGGGACAACGTGGGACACCGTTGGACACCGTGGGACACCGTTGGACACCGTGGGACACCGTTGGACAACGTGGGACAACGTGGGACAACGTGGGACAACGTGGGACAACGTGGGACAACGTGGGACAACGTGGGACAACGTGGGACAACGTGGGACACCGTTGGACACCGTGGGACACCGTTGGACACCGTTGGACATCGTTGGACACCGTGGGACAACGTGGGACAACGTGGGAAACCATGGAACAACGTGGGACAACGTGGGACAACGTGGGACAACGTGGGACAACGTGGGACACCGTTGGACATCGTTGGACACCGTGGGACAACGTGGGACAACGTGGGACACCGTTGGACACCGTTGGACATCGTTGGACACCGTTGGACACCGTGGGACAACGTGGGACAACGTGGGACAACGTGGGACAACGTGGGACAACGTAGGACAACGTGGGACAACGTGGGACACCGTTGGACATCGTTGGACAACGTGGGACATCGTGGGACAACGTGGGACAACGTGGGACAATGTGGGACAACGTGGGACACCGTTGGACACCGTGGGACACCGTTGGACACCGTTGGACACCGTGGGACACCGTTGGACACCGTTGGACATCGTTGGACACCGTTGGACACCGTTGGACACCGTTGGACACCGTTGGACACCGTGGGACAACGTGGGACAACGTGGGACACCGTTGGACACCGTGGGACAACGTGGGACAACGTGGGACAACGTGGGACAACGTGGGACAACGTGGGACAACGTAGGACAACGTGGGACTACGTGGGACACCGTTGGACATCGTTGGACAACGTGGGACATCGTGGGACAACGTGGGACAACGTGGGACAACGTGGGACAACGTGGGACAACGTGGGACAACGTGGGACAACGTGGGACAACGTGGGACAACGTGGGACACCGTGGGACACCGTGGGACACCGTTGGACACCGTTGGACATCGTTGGACACCGTGGGACAACGTGGGACAACGTGGGACACCGTTGGACATCGTTGGACAACGTGGGACATCGTGGGACAACGTGGGACAACGTGGGACAACGTGGGACAACGTGGGACAACGTGGGACAACGTGGGACAACGTGGGACAACGTGGGACACCGTGGGACACCGTTGGACACCGTTGGATATCGTTGGACACCGTGGAACAACGTGGGACAACGTGGGACACCGTTGGACACCGTGGGACAACGTGGGACAACGTGGGACAACGTGGGACAACGTGGGACAACGTGGGACAACGTGGGACAACGTGGGACACCGTTGGACATCGTTGGACAACGTGGGACATCGTGGGACAACGTGGGACACCGTGGGACACCGTTGGACACCGTTGGACATCGTTGGACACCGTGGGACAACGTGGGACAACGTGGGACATCGTGGGACAACGTGGGACACCGTGGGACACCGTTGGACACCGTTGGACATCGTTGGACACCGTGGGACAACGTGGGACAACGTGGGACACCGTTGGACACCGTGGGACAACGTGGGACAGCGTTGGACACCGTGGGACAACGTGGGACAACGTGGGACAACGTGGGACAACGTGGGACACCGTTGGACATCGTTGGACAACGTGGGACATCGTGGGACAACGTGGGACAACGTGGGACAACGTGGGACAACGTGGGACACCGTTGGACACCGTGGGACACCGTTGGACACCGTTGGACACCGTGGGACACCGTTGGACACCGTTGGACATCGTTGGACACCGTTGGACACCGTTGGACACCGTTGGACACCGTTGGACACCGTGGGACAACGTGGGACAACGTGGGACACCGTTGGACACCGTGGGACAACGTGGGACAACGTGGGACAACGTGGGACAACGTGGGACAACGTGGGACAACGTAGGACAACGTGGGACTACGTGGGACACCGTTGGACATCGTTGGACAACGTGGGACATCGTGGGACAACGTGGGACAACGTGGGACAACGTGGGACAACGTGGGACAACGTGGGACAACGTGGGACAACGTGGGACAACGTGGGACACCGTTGGACACCGTGGGACACCGTTGGACACCGTTGGACATCGTTGGACACCGTGGGACAACGTGGGACAACGTGGGACACCGTTGGACATCGTTGGACAACGTGGGACAACGTGGGACAACGTGGGACAACGTGGGACAACGTGGGACAACGTGGGACAACGTGGGACAACGTGGGACAACGTGGGACAACGTGGGACAACGTGGGACAACGTGGGACAACGTGGGACAACGTGGGACAACGTGGGACACCGTGGGACACCGTGGGACACCGTTGGATATCGTTGGACACCGTGGGACAACGTGGGACAACGTGGGACACCGTTGGACACCGTGGGACAACGTGGGACAACGTGGGACAACGTGGGACAACGTGGGACAACGTGGGACAACGTAGGACAACGTGGGACAACGTGGGACACCGTTGGACATCGTTGGACAACGTGGGACATCGTGGGACAACGTGGGACACCGTGGGACACCGTTGGACACCGTTGGACATCGTTGGACACCGTGGGACAACGTGGGACAACGTGGGACACCGTTGGACACCGTGGGACAACGTGGGACAACGTGGGACAACGTGGGACAACGTGGGACAACGTAGGACAACGTGGGACAACGTGGGACACCGTTGGACATCGTTGGACAACGTGGGACATCGTGGGACAACGTGGGACAACGTGGGACAACGTGGGACAACGTGGGACACCGTTGGACACCGTGGGACAACGTGGGACAACGTGGGACAACGTGGGACACCGTTGGATACCGTGGGACAACGTGGGACAACGTGGGACAACGTGGGACACCGTTGGACATCGTTGGACATCGTTGGACATCGTTGGACACCGTTGGACACCGTTGGACACCGTGGGACACCGTTGGACATCGGTGGACATCGTGGGACACCGTTGGACACCGTTGGACATCGTTGGACACCGTTGGACATCGTGGGACAACGTGGGACAACGTGGGACATCGTTGGACAGCGTGGGACAACGTGGGACAACGTGGGACACCGTTGGACATCGTTGGACGCCGTGGGACAACGTGGGACAACGTGGGACACCGTTGGACACCGTTGAACATCGTTGGACATCGTTGGACACCGTTGGACACCGTTGGACACCGTTGGACACCGTGGGACAACGTGGGACAACGTGGGACAACGTGGGACAACGTGGGACAACGTGGGACAACGTGGGACAACGTGGGGCAACGTAGGACAACGTGGGACAACGTGGGACACCGTTGGACATCGTTGGACAACGTGGGACATCGTGGGACAACGTGGGACAACGTGGGACAACGTGGGACAACGTGGGACACCGTTGGACACCGTGGGACACCGTTGGACACCGTTGGACACCGTGGGACACCGTTGGACACCGTTGGACATCGTTGGACACCGTTGGACACCGTTGGACATCGTGGGACAACGTGGGACAACGTGGGACAACGTGGGACAACGTGGGACAACGTGGGACAACGTGGGACAACGTGGGACATCGTGGGACAACGTGGGACAACGTGGGACAACGTGGGACAACGTGGGACAACGTGGGACACCGTTGGACAACGTGGGACACCGTTGGACATCGTTGGACACCGTGGGACAACGTGGGACAACGTGGGACAACGTGGGACACCGTTGGACACCGTTGGACATCGTTGGACATCGTTGGACATCGTGGGACACCGTTGGACATCGTTGGACACCGTTGGACATCGTTGGACACCGTGGGACAACGTGGGACAACGTGGGACAACGTGGGACACCGTTGGACATCGTTGGACACCGTTGGACATCGTTGGACACCGTGCGACACCGTTGGACAACGTGGGACACCGTTGGACATCGTTGGACAGCGTGGGACAACGTGGGACAACGTGGGACAACGTGGGACACCGTTGGACACCGTTGGACATCGTTGGACATCGTTGGACATCGTGGGACACCGTTGGACATCGTTGGACACCGTTGGACATCGTTGGACACCGTGGGACAACGTGGGACAACGTGGGACAACGTGGGACACAGTTGGACATCGTTGGACACCGTTGGACATCGTTGGACACCGTGGGACACCGTTGGACACTGTTGGACACCGTTGGACATCGGTGGACATCGTGGGACACCGTTGGACACCGTTGGACATCGTTGGACACCGTTGGACACCGTGGGACAACGTGGGACAACGTGGGACAACGTGGGACAACGTGGGACAACGTGGGACAACGTGGGACAACGTGGGACAACGTGGGACACCGTTGGACACCGTGGGACTTCGTTGGACAACGTGGGACAACGTGGGACAACGTGGGACAACGTGGGACAACGTGGGACAACGTGGGACACCGTTGGACACCGTGGGACTTCGTTGGACAACGTGGGACAACGTGGGACAACGTGGGACAACGTGGGACATCGTGGGACACCGTTGGACACCGTGGGACACCGTTGGACATCGTTGGACACCGTTGGACATCGTTGGACACCGTGCGACACCGTTGGACAACGTGGGACACCGTTGGACATCGTTGGACAGCGTGGGACAACGTGGGACAACGTGGGACAACGTGGGACACCGTTGGACACCGTTGGACATCGTTGGACATCGTTGGACATCGTGGGACACCGTTGGACATCGTTGGACACCGTTGGACATCGTTGGACACCGTGGGACAACGTGGGACAACGTGGGACAACGTGGGACACAGTTGGACATCGTTGGACACCGTTGGACATCGTTGGACACCGTGGGACACCGTTGGACACTGTTGGACACCGTTGGACATCGGTGGACATCGTGGGACACCGTTGGACACCGTTGGACATCGTTGGACACCGTTGGACACCGTGGGACAACGTGGGACAACGTGGGACAACGTGGGACAACGTGGGACAACGTGGGACAACGTGGGACAACGTGGGACAACGTGGGACACCGTTGGACACCGTGGGACTTCGTTGGACAACGTGGGACAACGTGGGACAACGTGGGACAACGTGGGACAACGTGGGACAACGTGGGACAACGTGGGACACCGTTGGACACCGTGGGACTTCGTTGGACAACGTGGGACAACGTGGGACAACGTGGGACAACGTGGGACATCGTGGGACACCGTTGGACACCGTGGGACACCGTTGGACACCGTTGGACATCGTTGGACACCGTGGGACAACGTGGGACAACGTGGGACAACGTGGGAAACCATGGAACAACGTGGGACAACGTGGGACAACGTGGGACAACGTGGGACAACGTGGGACACCGTTGGACATCGTTGGACACCGTTGGACATCGTTGGACACCGTGGGACAACGTGGGACAACGTGGGACAACGTGGGACACCGTTGGACACCGTGGGACACCGTTGGACAACGTGGGACAACGTGGGACAACGTGGGACAACGTGGGACAACGTGGGACAACGTGGGACAACGTGGGACAACGTGGGACATCGTGGGACACCGTTGGACACCGTGGGACACCGTTGGACAACGTGGGACAACGTGGGACAACGTGGGACAACGTGGGACAACGTGGGACACCGTTGGACACCGTGGGACACCGTTGGACACCGTTGGACATCGTTGGACACCGTGGGACAACGTGGGACAACGTGGGACAACGTGGGAAACCATGGAACAACGTGGGACAACGTGGGACAACGTGGGACAACGTGGGACAACGTGGGACACCGTTGGACATCGTTGGACACCGTGGGACAACGTGGGACAACGTGGGACAACGTGGGACACCGTTGGACACCGTGGGACACCGTTGGACAACGTGGGACAACGTGGGACAACGTGGGACAACGTGGTACAACGTGGGACAACGTGGGACAACGTGGGACATCGTGGGACACCGTTGGACACCGTGGGACACCGTTGGACAACGTGGGACAACGTGGGACAACGTGGGACAACGTGGGACAACGTGGGACACCGTTGGACACCGTGGGACACCGTTGGACACCGTTGGACATCGTTGGACACCGTGGGACAACGTGGGACAACGTGGGACAACGTGGGAAACCATGGAACAACGTGGGACAACGTGGGACAACGTGGGACAACGTGGGACAACGTGGGACAACGTGGGACACCGTTGGACATCGTTGGACAACGTGGGACAACGTGGGACAACGTGGGACAACGTGGGACAACGTGGGACAACGTGGGACACCGTTGGACACCGTGGGACACCGTTGGACACCGTTGGACATCGTTGGACACCGTGGGACAACGTGGGACAACGTGGGACAACGTGGGACACCGTTGGACACCGTGGGACAACGTGGGACAACGTGGGACAACGTGGGACACCGTTGGACATCGTTGGACATCGTTGGACATCGTTGGACACCGTTGGACACCGTTGGACACCGTTGGATACCGTTGGACACCGTTGGACATCGGTGGACATCGTGGGACACCGTTGGACACCGTTGGACATCGTTGGACACCGTTGGACACCGTGGGACAACGTGGGACAACGTGGGACAACGTGGGACAACGTGGGACAACGTGGGACAACGTGGGACACCGTTGGACACCGTGGGACACCGTTGGACAACGTGGGACAACGTGGGACAACGTGGGACAACGTGGGACAACGTGGGACACCGTTGGACACCGTGGGACACCGTTGGACACCGTTGGACATCGTTGGACACCGTGGGACAACGTGGGACAACGTGGGACAACGTGGGAAACCATGGAACAACGTGGGACACCGTTGGACACCGTGGGACACCGTTGGACAACGTGGGACAACGTGGGACAACGTGGGACAACGTGGTACAACGTGGGACAACGTGGGACAACGTGGGACAACGTGGGACATCGTGGGACACCGTTGGACACCGTGGGACACCGTTGGACAACGTGGGACATCGTGGGACAACGTGGGACAACGTGGGACAACGTGGGACACCGTTGGACACCGTGGGACACCGTTGGACACCGTTGGACATCGTTGGACACCGTGGGACAACGTGGGACAACGTGGGACAACGTGGGAAACCATGGAACAACGTGGGACAACGTGGGACAACGTGGGACAACGTGGGACAACGTGGGACAACGTGGGACACCGTTGGACATCGATGGACAACGTGGGACAACGTGGGACAACGTGGGACAACGTGGGACAACGTGGGACAACGTGGGACACCGTTGGACACCGTGGGACACCGTTGGACACCGTTGGACATCGTTGGACACCGTGGGACAACGTGGGACAACGTGGGACAACGTGGGACAACGTGGGACAACGTGGGACATCGTGGGACACCGTTGGACACCGTGGGACACCGTTGGACAACGTGGGACATCGTGGGACAACGTGGGACAACGTGGGACAACGTGGGACACCGTTGGACACCGTGGGACACCGTTGGACACCGTTGGACATCGTTGGACACCGTGGGACAACGTGGGACAACGTGGGACAACGTGGGAAACCATGGAACAACGTGGGACAACGTGGGACAACGTGGGACAACGTGGGACAACGTGGGACAACGTGGGACACCGTTGGACATCGATGGACAACGTGGGACAACGTGGGACAACGTGGGACAACGTGGGACAACGTGGGACAACGTGGGACACCGTTGGACACCGTGGGACACCGTTGGACACCGTTGGACATCGTTGGACACCGTGGGACAACGTGGGACAACGTGGGACAACGTGGGACACCGTTGGACACCGTGGGACAACGTGGGACAACGTGGGACAACGTGGGACACCGTTGGACATCGTTGGACATCGTTGGACATCGTTGGACACCGTTGGACACCGTTGGACACCGTTGGATACCGTTGGACACCGTTGGACATCGGTGGACATCGTGGGACACCGTTGGACACCGTTGGACATCGTTGGACACCGTTGGACACCGTGGGACAACGTGGGACAACGTGGGACAACGTGGGACAACGTGGGACAACGTGGGACAACGTGGGACAACGTGGGACACCGTTGGACACCGTGGGACACCGTTGGACAACGTGGGACAACGTGGGACAACGTGGGACAACGTGGGACAACGTGGGACACCGTTGGACACCGTGGGACACCGTTGGACACCGTTGGACATCGTTGGACACCGTGGGACAACGTGGGACAACGTGGGACAACGTGGGAAACCATGGAACAACGTGGGACAACGTGGGACAACGTGGGACAACGTGGGACAACGTGGGACAACGTGGGACACCGTTGGACATCGTTGGACACCGTGGGACAACGTGGGACAACGTGGGACACCGTTTGTAAATTCGTACTATCGCGGGGAGACGCGGTCGTTAGAATACGCGTCAACGAGAGTCGTAAATTCCCGTTACGATTAGAATAATCGACACCACGAATAGTTCGATCCCCGTATTTCGGTTAGGATAATCGGGGTGGTTGATGCGGTATAACACTGAGAGTCACAGAATTATAATAATGTATATTTCCAACAACTAGTCTACACGATTGAAAAGATATAAACAATTAACAACTTTATCGCACGCAGATAATGTAACTGTATACAGTATCGAGCAAGGCTCTTACACTTGAAGTTAGTCTCTTGGTGGACGTAGCACGATATGATACTTAACAGGATAAGCGAATGTCTGGCAATGTCGCGGATCGACTTGGCGTTCTGTTCTGAGTTAGACGTTTGGCGTTAGAAGTTTGAATGATTGGTCGCTCTTGCGTTGAGATGGAAGAGGGTAAGTGTGGGTGTGCCCTTTTGCATGACGAACGCGGATTCGTTGTTCACACTTTTCGTTAAGAAAAGTGAGGGTAACGATCCGCGATGTCGATTGGTTATGCCCTACGCTGATGCTTGAAGGGATGGGTAGAAGGTCTCCTACCATCGTGGTTGATAGGAGACCTTGTGGTGGAAAAACCTGATTGATTTATTAGCCAGACATTCGATTCTTCCCGATGGGTGCGTGTTCGCTTTCTCCGTATTTTTTCAGCGCGCCTAATAAACCCAAGGACCACTCTAAAAACCAGATGTGCTTCGAAAATATTTCTGGGCTTAAGAAATTCTTCAGGACAAAGGGGTTGACTGAAGACGCCTGTTAATACAATACAGTGACAGCGAAAGAATATATTGGGTCCTTAGGTTTATTGAGGGTCGGAGTGACGTTACGCAGGCCGCTGGCTGTCCGGTCGCGAGGGCTGGCATGCAGATGTTTAGGCGACGTAACACCGTTGGACACCGTTGGACATCGTTGGACATCGTTGGACACCGTTGGACACCGTTGGACACCGTTGGACACCGTGGGACAACGTGGGACAACGTGGGACAACGTGGGACAACGTGGGACAACGTGGGACAATGTGGGACAACGTAGGACAACGTGGGACAACGTGGGACACCGTTGGACATCGTTGGACAACGTGGGACATCGTGGGACAACGTGGGACAACGTGGGACAACGTGGGACAACGTGGGACACCGTTGGACATCGCTGGACACCGTTGGACATCGTTGGACACCGTGGGACAACGTGGGACAACGTGGGACAACGTGGGACAACGTGGGACAACGTGGGACAACGTGGGACAACGTGGGACAACGTGGGAAACCATGGAACAACGTGGGACAACGTGGGACACCCTTGGACATCGTTGGACATCGTTGGACACCGTGGGACAACGTGGGACAACGTGGGAAAACGTGGGACAACGTGGGACACCGTTGGACATCGCTGGACACCGTTGGACATCGTTGGACACCGTGGGACAACGTGGGACAACGTGGGACAACGTGGGACAACGTGGGACAACGTGGGACAACGTGGGACAACGTGGGACAACGTGGGACAACGTGGGACAACGTGGGACAACGTGGGACAACGTGGGACAACGTGGGACAACGTGGGACATCGTGGGACAACGTGGGACAACGTGGGACAACGTGGGACAACGTGGGACATCGTTGGACACCGTTGGACACCGTGGGACAACGTGGGACAACGTGGGACATCGTTGGACACCGTGGGACAACGTGGGAAAACGTGGGACAACGTGGGACACCGTTGGACACCGTTGGACACCGTTGGACACCGTTGGACATCGTTGGACACCGTGGGAAACCATGGAACAACGTGGGACAACGTGGGACATCGTGGGACAACGTGGGACAACGTGGGACAACGTGGGACACCGTTGGACACCGTTGGACACCGTTGGACACCGTTGGACATCGTTGGACACCGTGGGACAACGTGGGACAACGTGGGACAACGTGGGACACCGTTGGACACCGTTGGACACCGTTGGACACCGTTGGACATCGTTGGACACCGTGGGACAACGTGGGACAACGTGGGACACCGTTGGACATCGTTGGACATCGTTGGACACCGTGGGACAACGTGGGACAACGTGGGACAACGTGGGACAACGTGGGAAACCATGGAACAACGTGGGACAACGTGGGACAACGTGGGACAACGTGGGACAACGTGGGACAACGTGGGACAACGTGGGACAACGTGGGACAACGTGGGACATCGTGGGACAACGTGGGACAACGTGGGACAACGTGGGACAACGTGGGACAACGTGGGACAACGTGGAACAACGTGGGACAACGTGGGACACCGTTGGACATCGTTGGACACCGTGGGACAACGTGGGACAACGTGGGACAACGTGGGACACCGTTGGACACCGTTGGACACCGTTGGACACCGTTGGACATCGTTGGACACCGTGGGACAACGTGGGACAACGTGGGACAACGTGGGACACCGTTGGACACCGTTGGACACCGTTGGACACCGTTGGACATCGTTGGACACCGTGGGACAACGTGGGACAACGTGGGACAACGTGGGAAACCATGGAACAACGTGGGACAACGTGGGACATCGTGGGACAACGTGGGACAACGTGGGACAACGTGGGACACCGTTGGACACCGTTGGACACCGTTGGACACCGTTGGACACCGTTGGACATCGTTGGACACCGTGGGACAACGTGGGACAACGTGGGACAACGTGGGAAACCATGGGACAACGTGGGACAACGTGGGACATCGTGGGACAACGTGGGACAACGTGGGACAACGTGGGACACCGTTGGACACCGTTGGACACCGTTGGACACCGTTGGACATCGTTGGACACCGTGGGACAACGTGGGACAACGTGGGACAACGTGGGAAACCATGGAACAACGTGGGACAACGTGGGACACCGTTGGACATCGTTGGACATCGTTGGACACCGTGGGACAACGTGGGACAACGTGGGACAACGTGGGACAACGTGGGAAACCATGGAACAACGTGGGACAACGTGGGACAACGTGGGACAACGTGGGACAACGTGGGACAACGTGGGACAACGTGGGACAACGTGGGACAACGTGGGACAACGTGGGACAACGTGGGACAACGTGGGACATCGTGGGACAACGTGGGACAACGTGGGACAACGTGGGACAACGTGGGACAACGTGGGACAACGTGGGACAACGTGGGACAACGTGGGACACCGTTGGACATCGTTGGACACCGTGGGACAACGTGGGACAACGTGGGACAACGTGGGACACCGTTGGACACCGTTGGACACCGTTGGACACCGTTGGACATCGTTGGACACCGTGGGACAACGTGGGACAACGTGGGACAACGTGGGAAACCATGGAACAACGTGGGACAACGTGGGACACCGTTGGACATCGTTGGACAACGTGGGACAACGTGGGACAACGTGGGACAACGTGGGACAACGTGGGACAACGTGGGACAACGTGGGACACCGTTGGACACCGTGGGACACCGTTGGACACCGTTGGACATCGTTGGACACCGTGGGACAACGTGGGACAACGTGGGACAACGTGGGACAACGTGGGACAACGTGGGACAACGTGGGACAACGTGGGACAACGTGGGACAACGTGGGACATCGTTTGACAACGTGGGACAACGTGGGACAACGTGGGACACCGTTGGACAACGTGGGACACCGTTGGACATCGTTGGACACCGTGGGACAACGTGGGACAACGTGGGAAAACGTGGGACAACGTGGGACAACGTGGGACAACGTGGGACAACGTGGGACAACGTGGGACAACGTGGGACAACGTGGGACAACGTGGGACAACGTGGGACAACGTGGGACATCGTTTGACAACGTGGGACAACGTGGGACACCGTTGGACAACGTGGGACACCGTTGGACATCGTTGGACACCGTGGGACAACGTGGGACAACGTGGGACAACGTGGGACACCGTTGGACACCGTTGGACACCGTTGGACACCGTTGGACATCGTTGGACACCGTGGGACAACGTGGGACAACGTGGGACAACGTGGGAAACCATGGAACAACGTGGGACAACGTGGGACACCGTTGGACATCGTTGGACAACGTGGGACAACGTGGGACAACATGGGACAACGTGGGACAACGTGGGACAACGTGGGACACCGTTGGACACCGTGGGACACCGTTGGACACCGTTGGACATCGTTGGACACCGTGGGACAACGTGGGACAACGTGGGACAACGTGGGACAACGTGGGACAACGTGGGACAACGTGGGACAACGTGGGACATCGTTTGACAACGTGGGACAACGTGGGACAACGTGGGACAACGTGGGACAACGTGGGACAACGTGGGACAACGTGGGACAACGTGGGACACCGTTGGACAACGTGGGACACCGTTGGACATCGTTGGACACCGTGGGACAACGTGGGACAACGTGGGAAAACGTGGGACACCGTGGGACAACGTGGGACACCGTTGGACATCGTTGGACACCGTGGGACAACGTGGGACAACGTGGGAAAACGTGGGACAACGTGGGACAACGTGGGACAACGTGGGACAACGTGGGACAACGTGGGACCACGTGGGACAACGTGGGACAACGTGGGACAACGTGGGACATCGTTTGACAACGTGGGACAACGTGGGACAACGTGGGACAACGTGGGACAACGTGGGACAACGTGGGACAACGTGGGACAACGTTGGACACCGTGGGACACCGTTGGACACCGTTGGACATGGTTGGACACCGTGGGACAACGTGGGACAACGTGGGAAAACGTGGGACAACGTGGGACAACGTGGGACAACGTGGGACAACGTGGGACAACGTGGGACAACGTGGGACAACGTGGGACACCGTTGGACATCGTTGGACACCGTGGGACAACGTGGGACAACGTGGGACAACGTGGGACAACGTGGGACAACGTGGGACAACGTGGGACAACGTGGGACAACGTGGGACAACGTGGGACAACGTGGGACACCGTTGGACAACGTGGGACACCGTTGGACATCGTTGGACACCGTGGGACAACGTGGGACAACGTGGGAAAACGTGGGACAACGTGGGACAACGTGGGACAACGTGGGACAACGTGGGACAACGTGGGACAACGTGGGACAACGTGGGACAACGTGGGACAACGTGGGACATCGTTTGACAACGTGGGACAACGTGGGACAACGTGGGACAACGTGGGACAACGTGGGACAACGTGGGACAACGTGGGACAACGTTGGACACCGTGGGACACCGTTGGACACCGTTGGACATGGTTGGACACCGTGGGACAACGTGGGACAACGTGGGAAAACGTGGGACACCGTGGGACAACGTGGGACAACGTGGGAAAACGTGGGACAACGTGGGACACCGTTGGACATCGCTGGACACCGTTGGACATCGTTGGACACCGTGGGACAACGTGGGACAACGTGGGACAACGTGGGACAACGTGGGACAACGTGGGACAACGTGGGACAACGTGGGACAACGTGGGACAACGTGGGACAACGTGGGACAACGTGGGACAACGTGGGACAACGTGGGACAACGTGGGACATCGTGGGACAACGTGGGACAACGTGGGACAACGTGGGACAACGTGGGACATCGTTGGACACCGTTGGACACCGTGGGACAACGTGGGACAACGTGGGACATCGTTGGACACCGTGGGACAACGTGGGACAACGTGGGACAACGTGGGACACCGTTGGACACCGTTGGACACCGTTGGACACCGTTGGACATCGTTGGACACCGTGGGAAACCATGGAACAACGTGGGACAACGTGGGACATCGTGGGACAACGTGGGACAACGTGGGACAACGTGGGACACCGTTGGACACCGTTGGACACCGTTGGACACCGTTGGACATCGTTGGACACCGTGGGACAACGTGGGACAACGTGGGACAACGTGGGACACCGTTGGACACCGTTGGACACCGTTGGACACCGTTGGACATCGTTGGACACCGTGGGACAACGTGGGACAACGTGGGACACCGTTGGACATCGTTGGACATCGTTGGACACCGTGGGACAACGTGGGACAACGTGGGACAACGTGGGACAACGTGGGAAACCATGGAACAACGTGGGACAACGTGGGACAACGTGGGACAACGTGGGACAACGTGGGACAACGTGGGACAACGTGGGACAACGTGGGACAACGTGGGACATCGTGGGACAACGTGGGACAACGTGGGACAACGTGGGACAACGTGGGACAACGTGGGACAACGTGGAACAACGTGGGACAACGTGGGACACCGTTGGACATCGTTGGACACCGTGGGACAACGTGGGACAACGTGGGACAACGTGGGACACCGTTGGACACCGTTGGACACCGTTGGACACCGTTGGACATCGTTGGACACCGTGGGACAACGTGGGACAACGTGGGACAACGTGGGACACCGTTGGACACCGTTGGACACCGTTGGACACCGTTGGACATCGTTGGACACCGTGGGACAACGTGGGACAACGTGGGACAACGTGGGAAACCATGGAACAACGTGGGACAACGTGGGACATCGTGGGACAACGTGGGACAACGTGGGACAACGTGGGACACCGTTGGACACCGTTGGACACCGTTGGACACCGTTGGACACCGTTGGACATCGTTGGACACCGTGGGACAACGTGGGACAACGTGGGACAACGTGGGAAACCATGGGACAACGTGGGACAACGTGGGACACCGTGGGACAACGTGGGACAACGTGGGACAACGTGGGACACCGTTGGACACCGTTGGACACCGTTGGACACCGTTGGACATCGTTGGACACCGTGGGACAACGTGGGACAACGTGGGACAACGTGGGAAACCATGGAACAACGTGGGACAACGTGGGACACCGTTGGACATCGTTGGACATCGTTGGACACCGTGGGACAACGTGGGACAACGTGGGACAACGTGGGACAACGTGGGAAACCATGGAACAACGTGGGACAACGTGGGACAACGTGGGACAACGTGGGACAACGTGGGACAACGTGGGACAACGTGGGACAACGTGGGACAACGTGGGACAACGTGGGACATCGTGGGACAACGTGGGACAACGTGGGACAACGTGGGACAACGTGGGACAACGTGGGACAACGTGGGACAACGTGGGACAACGTGGGACACCGTTGGACATCGTTGGACACCGTGGGACAACGTGGGACAACGTGGGACAACGTGGGACACCGTTGGACACCGTTGGACACCGTTGGACACCGTTGGACATCGTTGGACACCGTGGGACAACGTGGGACAACGTGGGACAACGTGGGAAACCATGGAACAACGTGGGACAACGTGGGACACCGTTGGACATCGTTGGACAACGTGGGACAACGTGGGACAACGTGGGACAACGTGGGACAACGTGGGACAACGTGGGACAACGTGGGACACCGTTGGACACCGTGGGACACCGTTGGACACCGTTGGACATCGTTGGACACCGTGGGACAACGTGGGACAACGTGGGACAACGTGGGACAACGTGGGACAACGTGGGACAACGTGGGACAACGTGGGACAACGTGGGACAACGTGGGACATCGTTTGACAACGTGGGACAACGTGGGACAACGTGGGACACCGTTGGACAACGTGGGACACCGTTGGACATCGTTGGACACCGTGGGACAACGTGGGACAACGTGGGAAAACGTGGGACAACGTGGGACAACGTGGGACAACGTGGGACAACGTGGGACAACGTGGGACAACGTGGGACAACGTGGGACAACGTGGGACAACGTGGGACAACGTGGGACATCGTTTGACAACGTGGGACAACGTGGGACACCGTTGGACAACGTGGGACACCGTTGGACATCGTTGGACACCGTGGGACAACGTGGGACAACGTGGGACAACGTGGGACACCGTTGGACACCGTTGGACACCGTTGGACACCGTTGGACATCGTTGGACACCGTGGGACAACGTGGGACAACGTGGGACAACGTGGGAAACCGTGGGACAACGTGGGACAACGTGGGACACCGTTGGACATCGTTGGACAACGTGGGACAACGTGGGACAACATGGGACAACGTGGGACAACGTGGGACAACGTGGGACACCGTTGGACACCGTGGGACACCGTGGGACACCGTTGGACATCGTTGGACACCGTGGGACAACGTGGGACAACGTGGGACAACGTGGGACAACGTGGGACAACGTGGGACAACGTGGGACAACGTGGGACATCGTTTGACAACGTGGGACAACGTGGGACAACGTGGGACAACGTGGGACAACGTGGGACAACGTGGGACAACGTGGGACAACGTGGGACACCGTTGGACAACGTGGGACACCGTTGGACATCGTTGGACACCGTGGGACAACGTGGGACAACGTGGGAAAACGTGGGACACCGTTGGACAACGTGGGACACCGTTGGACATCGTTGGACACCGTGGGACAACGTGGGACAACGTGGGAAAACGTGGGACAACGTGGGACAACGTGGGACAACGTGGGACAACGTGGGACAACGTGGGACAACGTGGGACAACGTGGGACAACGTGGGACAACGTGGGACATCGTTTGACAACGTGGGACAACGTGGGACAACGTGGGACAACGTGGGACAACGTGGGACAACGTGGGACAACGTGGGACAACGTTGGACACCGTGGGACACCGTTGGACACCGTTGGACATGGTTGGACACCGTGGGACAACGTGGGACAACGTGGGAAAACGTGGGACAACGTGGGACAACGTGGGACAACGTGGGACAACGTGGGACAACGTGGGACAACGTGGGACAACGTGGGACAACGTGGGACAACGTGGGACAACGTGGGACAACGTGGGACATCGTGGGACAACGTGGGACAACGTGGGACACCGTGGGACAACGTGGGACAACGTGGGACAACGTGGGACACCGTTGGACACCGTTGGACATCGTTGGACATCGTTGGACATCGTGGGACACCGTTGGACATCGCTGGACACCGTTGGACATCGTTGGACACCGTGGGACAACGTGGGACAACGTGGGACAACGTGGGACAACGTGGGACAACGTGGGACAACGTGGGACAACGTGGGACAACGTGGGGCAACGTGGGACAACGTGGGACATCGTGGGACAACGTGGGACAACGAGGGACAACGTGGGACAACGTGGGACAACGTGGGACACCGTTGGACATCGTTGGACACCGTGGGACAACGTGGGACAACGTGGGACAACGTGGGACACCGTTGGACACCGTTGGACATCGTTGGACATCGTTGGACACCGTGGGACATCGTGGGACACCGTTGGACATCGCTGGACACCGTTGGACATCGTTGGACAACGTGGGACAACGTGGGACAACGTGGGACAACGTGGGACAACGTGGGACAACGTGGGACAACGTGGGACAACGTGGGACAACGTGGGGCAACGTGGGACAACGTGGGACATCGTGGGACAACGTGGGACAACGAGGGACAACGTGGGACAACGTGGGACAACGTGGGACACCGTTGGACATCGTTGGACACCGTGGGACAACGTGGGACAACGTGGGACAACGTGGGACACCGTTGGACACCGTTGGACATCGTTGGACATCGTTGGACACCGTGGGACAACGTGGGACAACGTGGGACAACGTGGGACAACGTGGGACAACGTGGGACAACGTGGGACAACGTGGGACAACGTGGGACAACGTGGGACAACGTGGGACAACGTGGGACATCGTGGGACAACGTGGGACAACGAGGGACAACGTGGGACAACGTGGGACAACGTGGGACAACGTGGGACAACGTGGGACATCGTTGGACACCGTTGGACACCGTGGGACAACGTGGGACAACGTGGGACAACGTGGGACAACGTGGGACAACGTGGGACAACGTGGGACAACGTGGGACAACGTGGGACAACGTGGGACAACGTGGGACAACGTGGGACAACGTGGGACACCGTTGGACATCGTTGGACAACGTGGGACAACGTGGGACAACGTGGGACAACGTGGGACAACGTGGGACACCGTTGGACACCGTTGGACACCGTTGGACACCGTTGGACATCGTTGGACACCGTGGGACAACGTGGGACAACGTGGGACAACGTGGGAAACCATGGAACAACGTGGGACAACGTGGGACACCGTTGGACATCGTTGGACATCGTTGGACACCGTGGGACAACGTGGGACAACGTGGGAAAACGTGGGACAACGTGGGAAAACGTGGGACAACGTGGGACACCGTTGGACATCGCTGGACACCGTTGGACATCGTTGGACACCGTGGGACAACGTGGGACAACGTGGGACAACGTGGGACAACGTGGGACAACGTGGGACAACGTGGGACAACGTGGGACATCGTGGGACAACGTGGGACAACGTGGGACAACGTGGGACAACGTGGGACATCGTTGGACACCGTTGGACACCGTGGGACAACGTGGGACAACGTGGGACAACGTGGGACAACGTGGGACAACGTGGGACAACGTGGGACAACGTGGGACAACGTGGGACAACGTGGGACAACGTGGGACAACGTGGGACAACGTGGGACAACGTGGGACAACGTGGGACATCGTTGGACACCGTTGGACACCGTGGGACAACGTGGGACAACGTGGGACAACGTGGGACAACGTGGGACAACGTGGGACATCGTGGGACAACGTGGGACAACGTGGGACAACGTGGGACAACGTGGGACATCGTTGGACACCGTTGGACACCGTGGGACAACGTGGGACAACGTGGGACAACGTGGGACAACGTGGGACAACGTGGGACAACGTGGGACAACGTGGGACAACGTGGGACAACGTGGGACAACGTGGGACAACGTGGGACAACGTGGGACACCGTTGGACATCGTTGGACAACGTGGGACAACGTGGGACAACGTGGGACAACGTGGGACAACGTGGGACAACGTGGGACACCGTTGGACACCGTTGGACACCGTTGGACACCGTTGGACATCGTTGGACACCGTGGGACAACGTGGGACAACGTGGGACAACGTGGGAAACCATGGAACAACGTGGGACAACGTGGGACACCGTTGGACATCGTTGGACATCGTTGGACACCGTGGGACAACGTGGGACAACGTGGGAAAACGTGGGACAACGTGGGAAAACGTGGGACAACGTGGGACACCGTTGGACATCGCTGGACACCGTTGGACATCGTTGGACACCGTGGGACAACGTGGGACAACGTGGGACAACGTGGGACAACGTGGGACATCGTGGGACAACGTGGGACAACGTGGGACAACGTGGGACAACGTGGGACAACGTGGGACACCGTTGGACATCGTTGGACACCGTGGGACAACGTGGGACAACGTGGGACAACGTGGGACAACGTGGGACAACGTGGGACATCGTGGGACAACGTGGGACAACGTGGGACAACGTGGGACAACGTGGGACAACGTGGGACACCGTTGGACATCGTTGGACACCGTGGGACAACGTGGGACAACGTGGGACAACGTGGGACACCGTTGGACACCGTTGGACACCGTTGGACACCGTTGGACATCGTTGGACACCGTGGGACAACGTGGGACCACGTGGGACAACGTGGGACAACGTGGGACAACGTGGGACATCGTGGGACAACGTGGGACAACGTGGGACAACGTGGGACAACGTGGGACATCGTGGGACAACGTGGGACAACGTGGGACAACGTGGGACACCGTTGGACACCGTTGGACACCGTTGGACACCGTTGGACATCGTTGGACACCGTGGGACAACGTGGGACAACGTGGGACAACGTGGGAAACCATGGAACAACGTGGGACAACGTGGGACACCGTTGGACAACGTGGGAAAACGTGGGACAACGTGGGACACCGTTGGACATCGCTGGACACCGTTGGACATCGCTGGACACCGTTGGACATCGTGGGACAACGTGGGACAACGTGGGACAACGTGGGACAACGTGGGACATCGTTGGACACCGTTGGACACCGTGGGACAACGTGGGACAACGTGGGACAACGTGGGACAACGTGGGACAACGTGGGACAACGTGGGACAACGTGGGACAACGTGGGACAACGTGGGACAACGTGGGACAACGTGGGACAACGTGGGACAACGTGGGACAACGTGGGACAACGTGGGACAACGTGGGACAACGTGGGACAACGTGGGACAACGTGGGACAACGTGGGACAACGTGGGACAACGTGGGACAACGTGGGACAACGTGGGACAACGTGGGACATCGTTTGACAACGTGGGACAACGTGGGACAACGTGGGACAACGTGGGACAACGTGGGACAACGTGGGACAACGTTGGACACCGTGGGACACCGTTGGACACCGTTGGACATCGTTGGACACCGTGGGACAACGTGGGACAACGTGGGAAAACGTGGGACAACGTGGGACAACGTGGGACAACGTGGGACATTGTGGGACAACGTGGGACAACGTGGGACAACGTGGGACAACGTGGGACAACGTGGGACAACGTGGGACAACGTGGGACATCGTGGGACAACGTGGGACAACGTGGGACACCGTGGGACAACGTGAGACAACGTGGGACAACGTGGGACACCGTTGGACACCGTTGGACATCGTTGGACATCGTTGGACATCGTGGGACACCGTTGGACATCGCTGGACACCGTTGGACATCGTTGGACACCGTGGGACAACGTGGGACAACGTGGGACAACGTGGGACAACGTGGGACAACGTGGGACAACGTGGGACAACGTGGGACAACGTGGGGCAACGTGGGACAACGTGGGACATCGTGGGACAACGTGGGACAACGAGGGACAACGTGGGACAACGTGGGACAACGTGGGACACCGTTGGACATCGTTGGACACCGTGGGACAACGTGGGACAACGTGGGACAAAGTGGGACACCGTTGGACACCGTTGGACATCGTTGGACATCGTTGGACACCGTGGGACATCGTGGGACACCGTTGGACATCGCTGGACACCGTTGGACATCGTTGGACACCGTGGGACAACGTGGGACAACGTGGGACAACGTGGGACAACGTGGGACAACGTGGGACAACGTGGGACAACGTGGGACAACGTGGGGCAACGTGGGACAACGTGGGACATCGTGGGACAACGTGGGACAACGAGGGACAACGTGGGACAACGTGGGACAACGTGGGACACCGTTGGACATCGTTGGACACCGTGGGACAACGTGGGACAACGTGGGACAACGTGGGACACCGTTGGACACCGTTGGACATCGTTGGACATCGTTGGACACCGTGGGACAACGTGGGACAACGTGGGACAACGTGGGACAACGTGGGACAACGTGGGACAACGTGGGACAACGTGGGACAACGTGGGACAACGTGGGGCAACGTGGGACAACGTGGGACATCGTGGGACAACGTGGGACAACGAGGGACAACGTGGGACAACGTGGGACAACGTGGGACAACGTGGGACAACGTGGGACATCGTTGGACACCGTTGGACACCGTGGGACAACGTGGGACAACGTGGGACAACGTGGGACAACGTGGGACAACGTGGGACAACGTGGGACAACGTGGGACAACGTGGGACAACGTGGGACAACGTGGGACAACGTGGGACAACGTGGGACACCGTTGGACATCGTTGGACAACGTGGGACAACGTGGGACAACGTGGGACAACGTGGGACAACGTGGGACAACGTGGGACACCGTTGGACACCGTTGGACACCGTTGGACACCGTTGGACATCGTTGGACACCGTGGGACAACGTGGGACAACGTGGGACAACGTGGGAAACCATGGAACAACGTGGGACAACGTGGGACACCGTTGGACATCGTTGGACATCGTTGGACACCGTGGGCCAACGTGGGACAACGTGGGAAAACGTGGGACAACGTGGGAAAACGTGGGACAACGTGGGACACCGTTGGACATCGCTGGACACCGTTGGACATCGTTGGACACCGTGGGACAACGTGGGACAACGTGGGACAACGTGGGACAACGTGGGACAACGTGGGACAACGTGGGACAACGTGGGACATCGTGGGACAACGTGGGACAACGTGGGACAACGTGGGACAACGTGGGACAACGTGGGACATCGTTGGACACCGTTGGACACCGTGGGACAACGTGGGACAACGTGGGACAACGTGGGACAACGTGGGACAACGTGGGACAACGTGGGACAACGTGGGACAACGTGGGACAACGTGGGACAACGTGGGACAACGTGGGACAACGTGGGACAACGTGGGACAACGTGGGACATCGTTGGACACCGTTGGACACCGTGGGACAACGTGGGACAACGTGGGACAACGTGGGACAACGTGGGACAACGTGGGACATCGTGGGACAACGTGGGACAACGTGGGACAACGTGGGACAACGTGGGACATCGTTGGACACCGTTGGACACCGTGGGACAACGTGGGACAACGTGGGACAACGTGGGACAACGTGGGACAACGTGGGACAACGTGGGACAACGTGGGACAACGTGGGACAACGTGGGACAACGTGGGACAACGTGGGACAACGTGGGACACCGTTGGACATCGTTGGACAACGTGGGACAACGTGGGACAACGTGGGACAACGTGGGACAACGTGGGACAACGTGGGACACCGTTGGACACCGTTGGACACCGTTGGACACCGTTGGACATCGTTGGACACCGTGGGACAACGTGGGACAACGTGGGACAACGTGGGAAACCATGGAACAACGTGGGACAACGTGGGACACCGTTGGACATCGTTGGACATCGTTGGACACCGTGGGACAACGTGGGACAACGTGGGAAAACGTGGGACAACGTGGGAAAACGTGGGACAACGTGGGACACCGTTGGACATCGCTGGACACCGTTGGACATCGTTGGACACCGTGGGACAACGTGGGACAACGTGGGACAACGTGGGACAACGTGGGACATCGTGGGACAACGTGGGACAACGTGGGACAACGTGGGACAACGTGGGACAACGTGGGACACCGTTGGACATCGTTGGACACCGTGGGACAACGTGGGACAACGTGGGACAACGTGGGACAACGTGGGACAACGTGGGACATCGTGGGACAACGTGGGACAACGTGGGACAACGTGGGACAACGTGGGACAACGTGGGACACCGTTGGACATCGTTGGACACCGTGGGACAACGTGGGACAACGTGGGACAACGTGGGACACCGTTGGACACCGTTGGACACCGTTGGACACCGTTGGACATCGTTGGACACCGTGGGACAACGTGGGACCACGTGGGACAACGTGGGACAACGTGGGACAACGTGGGACATCGTGGAACAACGTGGGACAACGTGGGACAACGTGGGACAACGTGGGACATCGTGGGACAACGTGGGACAACGTGGGACAACGTGGGACACCGTTGGACACCGTTGGACACCGTTGGACACCGTTGGACATCGTTGGACACCGTGGGACAACGTGGGACAACGTGGGACAACGTGGGAAACCATGGAACAACGTGGGACAACGTGGGACACCGTTGGACAACGTGGGAAAACGTGGGACAACGTGGGACACCGTTGGACATCGCTGGACACCGTTGGACATCGCTGGACACCGTTGGACATCGTGGGACAACGTGGGACAACGTGGGACAACGTGGGACAACGTGGGACATCGTTGGACACCGTTGGACACCGTGGGACAACGTGGGACAACGTGGGACAACGTGGGACAACGTGGGACAACGTGGGACAACGTGGGACAACGTGGGACAACGTGGGACAACGTGGGACAACGTGGGACAACGTGGGACAACGTGGGACAACGTGGGACAACGTGGGACATCGTGGGACAACGTGGGACAACGTGGGACAACGTGGGACAACGTGGGACAACGTGGGACACCGTTGGACATCGTTGGACACCGTGGGACAACGTGGGACAACGTGGGACAACGTGGGACACCGTTGGACACCGTTGGACACCGTTGGACACCGTTGGACATCGTTGGACACCGTGGGACAACGTGGGACAACGTGGGACAACGTGGGAAACCATGGAACAACGTGGGACAACGTGGGACACCGTTGGACATCGTTGGACAACGTGGGACAACGTGGGACAACGTGGGACAACGTGGGACAACGTGGGACAACGTGGGACAACGTGGGACACCGTTGGACACCGTGGGACACCGTTGGACACCGTTGGACATCGTTGGAGACCGTGGGACAACGTGGGACATCGTGGGACAACGTGGGACAACGTGGGACAACGTGGGACACCGTTGGACACCGTTGGACACCGTTGGACATCGTTGGACACCGTGGGACAACGTGGGACAACGTGGGACAACGTGGGAAACCATGGAACAACGTGGGACAACGTGGGACACCGTTGGACATCGTTGGACATCGTTGGACACCGTGGGACAACGTGGGACAACGTGGGAAAACGTGGGACAACGTGGGACACCGTTGGACATCGCTGGACACCGTTGGACATCGCTGGACACCGTTGGACATCGTGGGACAACGTGGGACATCGTTGGACACCGTTGGACACCGTGGGACAACGTGGGACAACGTGGGACAACGTGGGACAACGTGGGACAACGTGGGAAACCATGGAACAACGTGGGACAACGTGGGACACCGTTGGACATCGTTGGACATCGTTGGACACCGTGGGACAACGTGGGACAACGTGGGAAAACGTGGGACAACGTGGGAAAACGTGGGACAACGTGGGACACCGTTGGACATCGCTGGACACCGTTGGACATCGTTGGACACCGTGGGACAACGTGGGACAACGTGGGACAACGTGGGACAACGTGGGACAACGTGGGACAACGTGGGACAACGTGGGACAACGTGGGACAACGTGGGACAACGTGGGACAACGTGGGACAACGTGGGACAACGTGGGACAACGTGGGACATCGTTGGACACCGTTGGACACCGTTGGACATCGTTGGACATCGTTGGACACCGTGGGACAACGTGGGACAACGTGGGAAAACGTGGGACAACGTGGGAAAACGTGGGACAACGTGGGACACCGTTGGACATCGCTGGACACCGTTGGACATCGTGGGACAACGTGGGACAACGTGGGACAACGTGGGACAACGTGGGACAACGTGGGACAACGTGGGACAACGTGGGACAACGTGGGACAACGTGGGACAACGTGGGACATCGTGGGACAACGTGGGACACCGTTGGACACCGTGGGACAACGTGGGACAACGTGGGACAACGTGGGACAACGTGGGACAACGTGGGACAACGTGGGACAACGTGGGACAACGTGGGACAACGTGGGACAACGTGGGACAACGTGGGACAACGTGGGAAACCATGGAACAACGTGGGACAACGTGGGACACCGTTGGACATTGTTGGACATCGTTGGACACCGTGGGACAACGTGGGACAACGTGGGAAAACGTGGGACAACGTGGGAAAACGTGGGACAACGTGGGACACCGTTGGACATCGCTGGACACCGTTGGACATCGTTGGACACCGTGGGACAACGTGGGACAACGTGGGACAACGTGGGACAACGTGGGACAACGTGGGACAACGTGGGACAACGTGGGACAACGTGGGACAACGTGGGACAACGTGGGACAACGTGGGACAACGTGGGACAACGTGGGACAACGTGGGACAACGTGGGACAACGTGGGACATCGTTGGACACCGTTGGACACCGTGGGACAACGTGGGACAACGTGGGACAACGTGGGACAACGTGGGACAACGTGGGACATCGTGGGACAACGTGGGACAACGTGGGACAACGTGGGACAACGTGGGACACCGTTGGACACCGTTGGACACCGTGGGACAACGTGGGACAACGTGGGACAACGTGGGACAACGTGGGACAACGTGGGACAACGTGGGACAACGTGGGACAACGTGGGACAACGTGGGACAACGTGGGACAACGTGGGACAACGTGGGACACCGTTGGACATCGTTGGACAACGTGGGACAACGTGGGACAACGTGGGACAACGTGGGACAACGTGGGACAACGTGGGACACCGTTGGACACCGTTGGACACCGTTGGACACCGTTGGACATCGTTGGACACCGTGGGACAACGTGGGACAACGTGGGACAACGTGGGAAACCATGGAACAACGTGGGACAACGTGGGACACCGTTGGACATCGTTGGACATCGTTGGACACTGTGGGACAACGTGGGACAACGTGGGAAAACGTGGGACAACGTGGGAAAACGTGGGACAACGTGGGACACCGTTGGACATCGCTGGACACCGTTGGACACCGTGGGACAACGTGGGACAACGTGGGAAAACGTGGGACAACGTGGGACACCGTTGGACATCGCTGGACACCGTTGGACATCGCTGGACACCGTTGGACATCGTGGGACAACGTGGGACAACGAGGGACAACGTGGGACAACGTGGGACATCGTTGGACACCGTTGGACACCGTGGGACAACGTGGGACAACGTGGGACAACGTGGGACAACGTGGGACAACGTGGGACAACGTGGGACAACGTGGGACAACGTGGGACAACGTGGGACAACGTGGGACAACGTGGGACAACGTGGGACATCGTGGGACAACGTGGGACAACGTGGGACAACGTGGGACAACGTGGGACATCGTTGGACACCGTTGGACACCGTGGGACAACGTGGGACAACGTGGGACAACGTGGGACAACGTGGGACAACGTGGGACAACGTGGGACAACGTGGGACAACGTGGGACAACGTGGGACAACGTGGGACAACGTGGGAAACCATGGAACAACGTGGGACAACGTGGGACACCGTTGGACATTGTTGGACATCGTTGGACACCGTGGGACAACGTGGGACAACGTGGGAAAACGTGGGACAACGTGGGAAAACGTGGGACAACGTGGGACACCGTTGGACATCGCTGGACACCGTTGGACATCGTTGGACACCGTGGGACAACGTGGGACAACGTGGGACAACGTGGGACAACGTGGGACAACGTGGGACAACGTGGGACAACGTGGGACAACGTGGGACAACGTGGGACAACGTGGGACAACGTGGGACAACGTGGGACAACGTGGGACAACGTGGGACAACGTGGGACAACGTGGGACAACGTGGGACAACGTGGGACATCGTTGGACACCGTTGGACACCGTGGGACACCGTTGGACATCGTTGGACAACGTGGGACAACGTGGGACAACGTGGGACAACGTGGGACAACGTGGGACAACGTGGGACACCGTTGGACACCGTTGGACACCGTTGGACACCGTTGGACATCGTTGGACACCGTGGGACAACGTGGGACAACGTGGGACAACGTGGGAAACCATGGAACAACGTGGGACAACGTGGGACACCGTTGGACATCGTTGGACATCGTTGGACACTGTGGGACAACGTGGGACAACGTGGGAAAACGTGGGACAACGTGGGAAAACGTGGGACAACGTGGGACACCGTTGGACATCGCTGGACACCGTTGGACATCGTTGGACACCGTGGGACAACGTGGGACAACGTGGGACAACGTGGGACAACGTGGGACAACGTGGGACAACGTGGGACAACGTGGGACAACGTGGGACAACGTGGGACATCGTGGGACAACGTGGGACAACGTGGGACAACGTGGGACAACGTGGGACAACGTGGGACAACGTGGGACAACGTGGGACAACGTGGGACAACGTGGGACATCGTGGGACAACGTGGGACAACGTGGGACAACGTGGGACAACGTGGGACAACGTGGGACAACGTGGGACAACGTGGGACAACGTGGGACAACGTGGGACAACGTGGGACAACGTGGGACAACGTGGGACAACGTGGGACAACGTGGGACAACGTGGGACAACGTGGGACAACGTGGGACAACGTGGGACATCGTGGGACAACGTGGGACAACGTGGGACAACGTGGGACACCGTTGGACACCGTTGGACACCGTTGGACACCGTTGGACATCGTTGGACACCGTGGGACAACGTGGGACAACGTGGGACAACGTGGGAAACCATGGAACAACGTGGGACAACGTGGGACACCGTTGGACATCGTTGGACATCGTTGGACACCGTGGGACAACGTGGGACAACGTGGGAAAACGTGGGACAACGTGGGACACCGTTGGACATCGCTGGACACCGTTGGACATCGCTGGACACCGTTGGACATCGTGGGACAACGTGGGACAACGTGGGACAACGTGGGACAACGTGGGACATCGTTGGACACCGTTGGACACCGTGGGACAACGTGGGACAACGTGGGACAACGTGGGACAACGTGGGACAACGTGGGACAACGTGGGACAACGTGGGACAACGTGGGACAACGTGGGACAACGTGGGACAACGTGGGACAACGTGGGACAACGTGGGACAACGTGGGACATCGTGGGACAACGTGGGACAACGTGGGACAACGTGGGACAACGTGGGACAACGTGGGACACCGTTGGACATCGTTGGACACCGTGGGACAACGTGGGACAACGTGGGACAACGTGGGACACCGTTGGACACCGTTGGACACCGTTGGACACCGTTGGACATCGTTGGACACCGTGGGACAACGTGGGACAACGTGGGACAACGTGGGAAACCATGGAACAACGTGGGACAACGTGGGACACCGTTGGACATCGTTGGACACCGTGGGACAACGTGGGACAACGTGGGACAACGTGGGACAACGTGGGACAACGTGGGACAACGTGGGACACCGTTGGACACCGTGGGACACCGTTGGACACCGTGGGACATCGTTGGACACCGTGGGACAACGTGGGACAACGTGGGACAACGTGGGACAACGTGGGACAACGTGGGACAACGTGGGACAACGTGGGACAACGTGGGACAACGTGGGACACCGTTGGACACCGTTGGACAACGTGGGACAACGTGGGACAACGTGGGACAACGTGGGACAACGTGGGACAACGTGGGACAACGTGGGACATCGTTGGACAACGTGGGACAACGTGGGACAACGTGGGACAACGTGGGACAACGTGGGACACCGTTGGACATCGTTGGACACCGTGGGACAACGTGGGACAACGTGGGACAACGTGGGACACCGTTGGACACCGTTGGACACCGTTGGACACCGTTGGACATCGTTGGACACCGTGGGACAACGTGGGACCACGTGGGACAACGTGGGAAACCATGGAACAACGTGGGACAACGTGGGACACCGTTGGACATCGTTGGACAACGTGGGACAACGTGGGACAACGTGGGACAACGTGGGACAACGTGGGACAACGTGGGACATCGTGGGACAACGTGGGACAACGTGGGACAACGTGGGACAACGTGGGACATCGTGGGACAACGTGGGACAACGTGGGACAACGTGGGACACCGTTGGACACCGTTGGACACCGTTGGACACCGTTGGACATCGTTGGACACCGTGGGACAACGTGGGACAACGTGGGACAACGTGGGAAACCATGGAACAACGTGGGACAACGTGGGACACCGTTGGACATCGTTGGACATCGTTGGACATCGTTGGACACCGTGGGACAACGTGGGACAACGTGGGAAAACGTGGGACAACGTGGGACACCGTTGGACATCGCTGGACACCGTTGGACATCGCTGGACACCGTTGGACATCGTGGGACAACGTGGGACAACGTGGGACAACGTGGGACAACGTGGGACATCGTTGGACACCGTTGGACACCGTGGGACAACGTGGGACAACGTGGGACAACGTGGGACAACGTGGGACAACGTGGGACAACGTGGGACAACGTGGGACAACGTGGGACAACGTGGGACAACGTGGGACAACGTGGGACAACGTGGGACAACGTGGGACAACGTGGGACATCGTGGGACAACGTGGGACAACGTGGGACAACGTGGGACAACGTGGGACAACGTGGGACACCGTTGGACATCGTTGGACACCGTGGGACAACGTGGGACAACGTGGGACAACGTGGGACACCGTGGGACACCGTGGGACACCGTTGGACACCGTTGGACATCGTGGGACACCGTGGGACAACGTGGGACAACGTGGGACAACGTGGGAAACCATGGAACAACGTGGGACAACGTGGGACACCGTTGGACATCGTTGGACAACGTGGGACAACGTGGGACAACGTGGGACAACGTGGGACAACGTGGTACTACGTGGGACAACGTGGGACACCGTTGGACACCGTGGGACACCGTTGGACACCGTTGGACATCGTTGGACACCGTGGGACAACGTGGGACAACGTGGGACAACGTGGGACAACGTGGGACAACGTGGGACAACGTGGGACAACGTGGGACAACGTGGGACAACGTGGGACAACGTGGGACACCGTTGGACACCGTTGGACACCGTTGGACACCGTTGGACATCGTTGGACACCGTGGGACAACGTGGGACAACGTGGGACAACGTGGGAAACCATGGAACAACGTGGGACAACGTGGGACACCGTTGGACATCGTTGGACAACGTGGGACAACGTGGGACAACGTGGGACAACGTGGGACAACGTGGGACAACGTGGGACAACGTGGGACACCGTTGGACACCGTGGGACACCGTTGGACACCGTTGGACATCGTTGGACACCGTGGGACAACGTGGGACAACGTGGGACAACGTGGGACAACGTGGGACAACGTGGGACAACGTGGGACAACGTGGGACAACGTGGGACAACGTGGGACAACGTGGGACACCGTTGGACACCGTTGGACACCGTTGGACACCGTTGGACATCGTTGGACACCGTGGGACAACGTGGGACCACGTGGGACAACGTGGGAAACCATGGAACAACGTGGGACACCGTTGGACATCGTTGGACAACGTGGGACAACGTGGGACAACGTGCGACAACGTGGGACAACGTGGGACAACGTGGGACATCGTGGGACAACGTGGGACAACGTGGGACAACGTGGGACAACGTGGGACATCGTGGGACAACGTGGGACAACGTGGGACAACGTGGGACACCGTTGGACACCGTTGGACACCGTTGGACACCGTTGGACATCGTTGGACACCGTGGGACAACGTGGGACAACGTGGGACAACGTGGGAAACCATGGAACAACGTGGGACAACGTGGGACACCGTTGGACATCGTTGGACATCGTTGGACACCGTGGGACAACGTGGGACAACGTGGGAAAACGTGGGACAACGTGGGACAACGTGGGACAACGTGGGACAACGTGGGACAACGTGGGACACCGTTGGACATCGTTGGACACCGTGGGACAACGTGGGACAACGTGGGACAACGTGGGACACCGTTGGACACCGTTGGACACCGTTGGACACCGTTGGACATCGTTGGACACCGTGGGACAACGTGGGACAACGTGGGACAACGTGGGAAACCATGGAACAACGTGGGACAACGTGGGACACCGTTGGACATCGTTGGACAACGTGGGACAACGTGGGACAACGTGGGACAACGTGGGACAACGTGGGACAACGTGGGACAACGTGGGACACCGTTGGACACCGTGGGACACCGTTGGACACCGTTGGACATCGTTGGACACCGTGGGACAACGTGGGACAACGTGGGACAACGTGGGACAACGTGGGACAACGTGGGACAACGTGGGACAACGTGGGACAACGTGGGACAACGTGGGACAACGTGGGACACCGTTGGACACCGTTGGACAACGTGGGACAACGTGGGACAACGTGGGACAACGTGGGACAACGTGGGACAACGTGGGACAACGTGGGACATCGTGGGACAACGTGGGACAACGTGGGACAACGTGGGACAACGTGGGACACCGTTGGACATCGTTGGACACCGTGGGACAACGTGGGACAACGTGGGACAACGTGGGACACCGTTGGACACCGTTGGACACCGTTGGACACCGTTGGACATCGTTGGACACCGTGGGACAACGTGGGACCACGTGGGACAACGTGGGAAACCATGGAACAACGTGGGACAACGTGGGACACCGTTGGACATCGTTGGACAACGTGGGACAACGTGGGACAACGTGGGACAACGTGGGACAACGTGGGACAACGTGGGACATCGTGGGACAACGTGGGACAACGTGGGACAACGTGGGACAACGTGGGACATCGTGGGACAACGTGGGACAACGTGGGACAACGTGGGACACCGTTGGACACCGTTGGACACCGTTGGACACCGTTGGACATCGTTGGACACCGTGGGACAACGTGGGACAACGTGGGACAACGTGGGAAACCATGGAACAACGTGGGACAACGTGGGACACCGTTGGACATCGTTGGACATCGTTGGACATCGTTGGACACCGTGGGACAACGTGGGACAACGTGGGAAAACGTGGGACAACGTGGGACACCGTTGGACATCGCTGGACACCGTTGGACATCGCTGGACACCGTTGGACATCGTGGGACAACGTGGGACAACGTGGGACAACGTGGGACAACGTGGGACACCGTTGGACACCGTTGGACACCGTGGGACAACGTGGGACAACGTGGGACAACGTGGGACAACGTGGGACAACGTGGGACAACGTGGGACAACGTGGGACAACGTGGGACAACGTGGGACAACGTGGGACAACGTGGGACAACGTGGGACAACGTGGGACAACGTGGGACATCGTGGGACAACGTGGGACAACGTGGGACAACGTGGGACAACGTGGGACAACGTGGGACACCGTTGGACATCGTTGGACACCGTGGGACAACGTGGGACAACGTGGGACAACGTGGGACACCGTTGGACACCGTTGGACACCGTTGGACACCGTTGGACATCGTTGGACACCGTGGGACAACGTGGGACAACGTGGGACAACGTGGGAAACCATGGAACAACGTGGGACAACGTGGGACACCGTTGGACATCGTTGGACAACGTGGGACAACGTGGGACAACGTGGGACAACGTGGGACAACGTGGTACTACGTGGGACAACGTGGGACACCGTTGGACACCGTGGGACACCGTTGGACACCGTTGGACATCGTTGGACACCGTGGGACAACGTGGGACAACGTGGGACAACGTGGGACAACGTGGGACATCGTGGGACAACGTGGGACAACGTGGGACAACGTGGGACAACGTGGGACATCGTGGGACAACGTGGGACAACGTGGGACAACGTGGGACACCGTTGGACACCGTTGGACACCGTTGGACACCGTTGGACATCGTTGGACACCGTGGGACAACGTGGGACAACGTGGGACAACGTGGGAAACCGTGGGACAACGTGGGACAACGTGGGACACCGTTGGACATCGTTGGACATCGTTGGACACCGTGGGACAACGTGGGACAACGTGGGACAACGTGGGACAACGTGGGACACCGTTGGACATCGCTGGACACCGTTGGACATCGCTGGACACCGTTGGACATCGTGGGACAACGTGGGACAACGTGGGACAACGTGGGACAACGTGGGACATCGTTGGACACCGTTGGACACCGTGGGACAACGTGGGACAACGTGGGACAACGTGGGACAACGTGGGACAACGTGGGACAACGTGGGACAACGTGGGACAACGTGGGACAACGTGGGACAACGTGGGACAACGTGGGACAACGTGGGACAACGTGGGACAACGTGGGACATCGTGGGACAACGTGGGACAACGTGGGACAACGTGGGACAACGTGGGACAACGTGGGACAACGTGGGACAACGTGGGACAACGTGGGACATCGTGGGACAACGTGGGACAACGTGGGACACCGTTGGACATCGTTGGACACCGTGGGACACCGTGGGACAACGTGGGACAACGTGGGACAACGTGGGACAACGTGGGACAACGTGGGAAACCATGGAACAACGTGGGACAACGTGGGACACCGTTGGACATCGTTGGACAACGTGGGACAACGTGGGACAACGTGGGAAACCATGGAACAACGTGGGACAACGTGGGACACCGTTGGACATCGTTGGACAACGTGGGACAACGTGGGACAACGTGGGACAACGTGGGACAACGTGGGACACCGTTGGACATCGTTGGACAACGTGGGACAACGTGGGACAACGTGGGACAACGTGGGACAACGTGGGACAACGTGGGACACCGTTGGACACCGTAGGACACCGTTGGACACCGTTGGACACCGTTGGACATCGTTGGACACCGTGGGACAACGTGGGACAACGTGGGACAACGTGGGACACCGTTGGACATCGTTGGACACCGTGGGACAACGTGGGACAACGTGGGACAACGTGGGAAACCATGGAACAACGTGGGACAACGTGGGACACCGTTGGACATCGTTGGACATCGTTGGACACCGTGAGACAACGTGGGACAACGTGGGAAAACGTGGGACAACGTGGGACACCGTTGGACATCGCTGGACACCGTTGGACATCGTTGGACACCGTGGGACAACGTGGGACAACGTGGGACAACGTGGGACAACGTGGGACAACGTGGGACAACGTGGGACAACGTGGGACAACGTGGGACAACGTGGGACAACGTGGGACAACGTGGGACAACGTGGGACATCGTGGGACAACGTGGGACAACGTGGGACAACGTGGGACAACGTGGGACATCGTTGGACACCGTTGGACACCGTGGGACAACGTGGGACAACGTGGGACCACGTGGGACAACGTGGGACAACGTGGGACAACGTGGGACAACGTGGGACAACGTGGGACATCGTTGGACACCGTTGGACACCGTGGGACAACGTGGGACAACGTGGGACCACGTGGGACAACGTGGGACAACGTGGGACAACGTGGGACAACGTGGGACATCGTGGGACAACGTGGGACAACGTGGGACAACGTGGGACAACGTGGGACACCGTTGGACACCGTTGGACATCGTTGGACACCGTGGGACAACGTGGGACAACGTGGGACAACGTGGGAAACCATGGAACAACGTGGGACAACGTGGGACACCGTTGGACATCGTTGGACATCGTTGGACACCGTGGGACAACGTGGGACAACGTGGGAAAACGTGGGACAACGTGGGACACCGTTGGACATCGCTGGACACCGTTGGACATCGTTGGACACCGTGGGACAACGTGGGACAACGTGGGACAACGTGGGACAACGTGGGACAACGTGGGACAACGTGGGACAACGTGGGACATCGTGGGACAACGTGGGACAACTTGGGACAACGTGGGACAACGTGGGACAACGTGGGACATCGTGGGACAACGTGGGACAACGTGGGACAACGTGGGACAACGTGGGACAACGTGGGACACCGTTGGACACCGTTGGACACCGTGGGACAACGTGGGACAACGTGGGACAACGTGGGAAAACGTGGGACAACGTGGGACAACGTGGGACAACGTGGGACATCGTTGGACACCGTTGGACATCGTTGGTCATCGTTGGACACCGTGGGACAACGTGGGACAACGTGGGACAACGTGGGACAACGTGGGAAACCATGGAACAACGTGGGACAACGTGGGACAACGTGGGACAACGTGGGACAACGTGGGACAACGTGGGACAACGTGGGACAACGTGGGACAACGTGGGACAACGTGGGACAACGTGGGACAACGTGGGAAACCATGGAACAACGTGGGACAACGTGGGACACCGTTGGACATCGTTGGACATCGTTGGACATCGTTGGACACCGTGGGACAACGTGGGACAACGTGGGAAAACGTGGGACAACGTGGGACACCGTTGGACATCGCTGGACACCGTTGGACATCGTTGGACACCGTGGGACAACGTGGGACAACGTGGGACAACGTGGGACAACGTGGGACAACGTGGGACAACGTGGGACAACGTGGGACAACGTGGGACAACGTGGGACAACGTGGGACAACGTGGGACAACGTGGGATAACGTGGGACAACGTGGGACAACGTGGGACATCGTCGGACAACGTGGGACAACGTGGGACAACGTGGGACAACGTGGGAAACCATGGAACAACGTGGGACAACGTGGGACACCGTTGGACATCGTTGGACATCGTTGGACACCGTGGGACAACGTGGGACAACGTGGGAAAACGTGGGACAACGTGGGACACCGTTGGACATCGCTGGACACCGTTGGACATCGTTGGACACCGTGGGACAACGTGGGACAACGTGGGACAACGTGGGACAACGTGGGACAACGTGGGACAACGTGGGACAACGTGGGACAACGTGGGACAACGTGGGACAACGTGGGACAACGTGGGACAACGTGGGACAACGTGGGACAACGTGGGACAACGTGGGACAACGTGGGACAACGTGGGACAACGTGGGACAACGTGGGACATCGTGGGACAACGTGGGACAACGTGGGACAACGTGGGACAACGTGGGACAACGTGGGACAACGTGGGACAACGTGGGACAACGTGGGACATCGTGGGACAACGTGGGACAACGTGGGACACCGTGGGACATCGTTGGACACCGTGGGACACCGTGGGACAACGTGGGACAACGTGGGACAACGTGGGACAACGTGGGACAACGTGGGAAACCATGGAACAACGTGGGACAACGTGGGACACCGTTGGACATCGTTGGACAACGTGGGACAACGTGGGACAACGTGGGAAACCATGGAACAACGTGGGACAACGTGGGACACCGTTGGACATCGTTGGACAACGTGGGACAACGTGGGACAACGTGGGACAACGTGGGACAACGTGGGACAACGTGGGACACCGTTGGACATCGTTGGACAACGTGGGACAACGTGGGACAACGTGGGACAACGTGGGACAACGTGGGACAACGTGGGACACCGTTGGACACCGTAGGACACCGTTGGACACCGTTGGACACCGTTGGACATCGTTGGACACCGTGGGACAACGTGGGACAACGTGGGACAACGTGGGACAACGTGGGAAACCATGGAACAACGTGGGACAACGTGGGACACCGTTGGACATCGTTGGACATCGTTGGACACCGTGGGACAACGTGGGACAACGTGGGACAACGTGGGACAACGTGGGACAACGTGGGACAACGTGGGACACCGTTGGACACCGTTGGACACCGTTGGACACCGTTGGACATCGTTGGACACCGTGGGACAACGTGGGACAACGTGGGACAACGTGGGAAACCATGGAACAACGTGGGACAACGTGGGACACCGTTGGACATCGTTGGACATCGTTGGACACCGTGAGACAACGTGGGACAACGTGGGAAAACGTGGGACAACGTGGGAGACCGTTGGACATCGCTGGACACCGTTGGACATCGTTGGACACCGTGGGACAACGTGGGACAACGTGGGACAACGTGGGACAACGTGGGACAACGTGGGACAACGTGGGACAACGTGGGACAACGTGGGACAACGTGGGACAACGTGGGACAACGTGGGACAACGTGGGACATCGTGGGACAACGTGGGACAACGTGGGACAACGTGGGACAACGTGGGACATCGTTGGACACCGTTGGACACCGTGGGACAACGTGGGACAACGTGGGACCACGTGGGACAACGTGGGACAACGTGGGACAACGTGGGACAACGTGGGACAACGTGGGACATCGTTGGACACCGTTGGACACCGTGGGACAACGTGGGACAACGTGGGACCACGTGGGACAACGTGGGACAACGTGGGACAACGTGGGACAACGTGGGACATCGTGGGACAACGTGGGACAACGTGGGACAACGTGGGACAACGTGGGACACCGTTGGACACCGTTGGACATCGTTGGACACCGTGGGACAACGTGGGACAACGTGGGACAACGTGGGAAACCATGGAACAACGTGGGACAACGTGGGACACCGTTGGACATCGTTGGACATCGTTGGACACCGTGGGACAACGTGGGACAACGTGGGAAAACGTGGGACAACGTGGGACACCGTTGGACATCGCTGGACACCGTTGGACATCGTGGGACACCGTGGGACAACGTGGGACAACGTGGGACAACGTGGGACAACGTGGGACAACGTGGGACAACGTGGGACAACGTGGGACAACGTGGGACAACGTGGGACAACGTGGGACAACGTGGGACAACGTGGGACAACGTGGGACACCGTTGGACACCGTTGGACACCGTTGGACACCGTTGGACATCGTTGGACACCGTGGGACAACGTGGGACAACGTGGGACAACGTAGGAAACCATGGAACAACGTGGGACAACGTGGGACATCGTGGGACAACGTGGGACAACGTGGGACAACGTGGGAAACCATGGAACAACGTGGGACAACGTGGGACACCGTTGGACATCGTGGGACAACGTGGGACAACGTGGGACAACGTGGGACAACGTGGGACAACGTGGGACAACGTGGGACAACGTGGGACAACGTGGGACAACGTGGGACAACGTGGGACAACGTGGGACAACGTGGGACAACCTGGGACAACGTGGGACATCGTGGGACAACGTGGGACAACGTGGGACATCGTGGGACAACGTGGGACAACGTGGGACATCGTGGGACAACGTGGGACAACTTGGGACAACGTGGGACAACGTGGGACAACGTGGGACATCGTGGGACAACGTGGGACAACGTGGGACAACGTGGGACAACGTGGGACAACGTGGGACACCGTTGGACACCGTTGGACACCGTGGGACAACGTGGGACAACGTGGGACAACGTGGGAAAACGTGGGACAACGTGGGACAACGTGGGACAACGTGGGACATCGTTGGACACCGTTGGACATCGTTGGACATCGTTGGACACCGTGGGACAACGTGGGACAACGTGGGACAACGTGGGACAACGTGGGAAACCATGGAACAACGTGGGACAACGTGGGACAACGTGGGACAACGTGGGACAACGTGGGACAACGTGGGACAACGTGGGACAACGTGGGACAACGTGGGACAACGTGGGACAACGTGGGACAACGTGGGACAACGTGGGAAACCATGGAACAACGTGGGACAACGTGGGACACCGTTGGACATCGTTGGACATCGTTGGACATCGTTGGACACCGTGGGACAACGTGGGACAACGTGGGACAACGTGGGACAACGTGGGACACCGTTGGACATCGCTGGACACCGTTGGACATCGTTGGACACCGTGGGACAACGTGGGACAACGTGGGACAACGTGGGACAACGTGGGACAACGTGGGACAACGTGGGACAACGTGGGACAACGTGGGACAACGTGGGACAACGTGGGACAACGTGGGACAACGTGGGACAACGTGGGATAACGTGGGACAACGTGGGACAACGTGGGACATCGTCGGACAACGTGGGACAACGTGGGACAACGTGGGACAACGTGGGAAACCATGGAACAACGTGGGACAACGTGGGACACCGTTGGACATCGTTGGACATCGTTGGACACCGTGGGACAACGTGGGACAACGTGGGAAAACGTGGGACAACGTGGGACACCGTTGGACATCGCTGGACACCGTTGGACATCGTTGGACACCGTGGGACAACGTGGGACAACGTGGGACAACGTGGGACAACGTGGGACAACGTGGGACAACGTGGGACAACGTGGGACAACGTGGGACAACGTGGGACAACGTGGGACAACGTGGGACAACGTGGGACATCGTGGGACAACGTGGGACAACGTGGGACAACGTGGGACAACGTGGGACATCGTTGGACACCGTTGGACACCGTGGGACAACGTGGGACAACGTGGGACCACGTGGGACAACGTGGGACAACGTGGGACAACGTGGGACAACGTGGGACATCGTGGGACAACGTGGGACAACGTGGGACAACGTGGGACAACGTGGGACAACGTGGGACAATGTGGGACAACGTGGGACAACGTGGGACAACGTGGGAAAACGTGGGACAACGTGGGACACCGTTGGACATCGCTGGACACCGTTGGACATCGTTGGACACCGTGGGACAACGTGGGACAACGTGGGACATCGTGGGACAACGTGGGACAACGTGGGACAACGTGGGACAACGTGGGACATCGTTGGACACCGTTGGACACCGTGGGACAACGTGGGACAACGTGGGACAACGTGGGACAACGTGGGACAACGTGGGACAACGTGGGACAACGTGGGACAACGTGGGACAACGTGGGACAACGTGGGACAACGTGGGACAACGTGGGACAACGTGGGAAACCATGGAACAACGTGGGACAACGTGGGACACCGTTGGACATCGTTGGACATCGTTGGACACCGTGGGACAACGTGGGACAACGTGGGAAAACGTGGGACAACGTGGGACACCGTTGGACATCGCTGGACACCGTTGGACATCGTTGGACACCGTGGGACAACGTGGGACAACGTGGGACAACGTGGGACAACGTGGGACAACGTGGGACAACGTGGGACAACGTGGGACAACGTGGGACAACGTGGGACAACGTGGGACAACGTGGGACAACGTGGGACACCGTGGGACAACGTGGGACAACGTGGGACAACGTGTGACAACGTGGGACATCGTTGGACACCGTTGGACACCGTGGGACAACGTGGGACAACGTGGGACCACGTGGGACAACGTGGGACAACGTGGGACAACGTGGGACAACGTGGGACATCGTGGGACAACGTGGGACAACGTGGGACAACGTGGGACAACGTGGGACAACGTGGGACACCGTTGGACACCGTTGGACACCGTTGGACACCGTTGGACATCGTTGGACACCGTGGGACAACGTGGGACAACGTGGGACAACGTGGGAAACCATGGAACAACGTGGGACAACGTGGGACATCGTGGGACAACGTGGGACAACGTGGGACAACGTGGGACACCGTTGGACACCGTTGGACACCGTTGGACACCGTTGGACATCGTTGGACACCGTGGGACAACGTGGGACAACGTAGGAAAACGTGGGACAACGTGGGACACCGTTGGACATCGCTGGACACCGTTGGACATCGTTGGACACCGTGGGACAACGTGGGACAACGTGGGACAACGTGGGACAACGTGGGACAATGTGGGACAACGTGGGACAACGTGGGACAACGTGGGAAAACGTGGGACAACGTGGGACACCGTTGGACATCGCTGGACACCGTTGGACATCGTTGGACACCGTGGGACAACGTGGGGCAACGTGGGACAACGTGGGACAACGTGGGACAACGTGGGACAACGTGGGACAACGTGGGACAACGTGGGACAACGTGGGACAACGTGGGACAACGTGGGAAAACGTGGGACAACGTGGGACACCGTTGGACATCGCTGGACACCGTTGGACATCGTTGGACACCGTGGGACAACGTGGGACAACGTGGGACAACGTGGGACAACGTGGGACAACGTGGGACAACGTGGGACAACGTGGGACAACGTGGGACAACGTGGGACAACGTGGGACATCGTGGGACAACGTGGGACAACGTGGGACAACGTGTGACAACGTGGGACATCGTTGGACACCGTTGGACACCGTGGGACAACGTGGGACAACGTGGGACCACGTGGGACAACGTGGGACAACGTGGGACAACGTGGGACAACGTGGGACACCGTTGGACACCGTTGGACACCGTTGGACATCGTTGGACACCGTGGGACAACGTGGGACAACGTGGGACAACGTGGGAAACCATGGAACAACGTGGGACAACGTGGGACACCGTTGGACATCGTTGGACATCGTTGGACACCGTGGGACAACGTGGGACAACGTGGGACAACGTGGGACAACGTGGGACAACGTGGGACGACGTGGGACAACGTGGGACAACGTGGGACAACGTGGGACAACGTGGGACATCGTGGGACAACGTGGGACAACGTGGGACAACGTGGGACAACGTGGGACAACGTGGGACAACGTGGGACAACGTGGGACAACGTGGGACAACGTGGGACAACGTGGGACAACGTGGGACAACGTGGGACAACGTGGGACAACGTGGGAAACCATGGAACAACGTGGGACAACGTGGGACACCGTTGGACATCGTTGGACATCGTTGGACACCGTGGGACAACGTGGGACAACGTGGGAAAACGTGGGACAACGTGGGACACCGTTGGACATCGCTGGACACCGTTGGACATCGTTGGACACCGTGGGACAACGTGGGACAACGTGGGACAACGTGGGACAACGTGGGACAACGTGGGACAACGTGGGACAACGTGGGACAACGTGGGACAACGTGGGACAACGTGGGACAACGTGGGACAACGTGGGACATCGTGGGACAACGTGGGACAACGTGGGACAACGTGTGACAACGTGGGACATCGTTGGACACCGTTGGACACCGTGGGACAACGTGGGACAACGTGGGACCACGTGGGACAACGTGGGACAACGTGGGACAACGTGGGACAACGTGGGACATCGTGGGACAACGTGGGACAACGTGGGACAACGTGGGACAACGTGGGACAACGTGGGACACCGTTGGACACCGTTGGACACCGTTGGACACCGTTGGACATCGTTGGACACCGTGGGACAACGTGGGACAACGTGGGACAACGTGGGAAACCATGGAACAACGTGGGACAACGTGGGACATCGTGGGACAACGTGGGACAACGTGGGACAACGTGGGACACCGTTGGACACCGTTGGACACCGTTGGACACCGTTGGACATCGTTGGACACCGTGGGACAACGTGGGACAACGTAGGAAAACGTGGGACAACGTGGGACACCGTTGGACATCGCTGGACACCGTTGGACATCGTTGGACACCGTGGGACAACGTGGGACAACGTGGGACAACGTGGGACAACGTGGGACAATGTGGGACAACGTGGGACAACGTGGGACAACGTGGGAAAACGTGGGACAACGTGGGACACCGTTGGACATCGCGGGACACCGTTGGACATCGTTGGACACCGTGGGACAACGTGGGGCAACGTGGGACAACGTGGGACAACGTGGGACAACGTGGGACAACGTGGGACAACGTGGGACAACGTGGGACAACGTGGGACAACGTGGGACAACGTGGGACAACGTGGGACAACGTGGGACATCGTGGGACAACGTGGGACAACGTGGGACAACGTGGGACAACGTGGGACAACGTGGGACAACGTGGGACAACGTGGGACAACGTGGGACAACGTGGGAAACCATGGAACAACGTGGGACAACGTGGGACACCGTTGGACATCGTTGGACATCGTTGGACACCGTGGGACAACGTGGGACAACGTGGGAAAACGTGGGACAACGTGGGACACCGTTGGACATCGCTGGACACCGTTGGACATCGTTGGACACCGTGGGACAACGTGGGACAACGTGGGACAACGTGGGACAACGTGGGACAACGTGGGACAACGTGGGACAACGTGGGACAACGTGGGACAACGTGGGACAACGTGGGACATCGTGGGACAACGTGGGACAACGTGGGACAACGTGTGACAACGTGGGACATCGTTGGACACCGTTGGACACCGTGGGACAACGTGGGACAACGTGGGACCACGTGGGACAACGTGGGACAACGTGGGACAACGTGGGACAACGTGGGACACCGTTGGACACCGTTGGACACCGTTGGACATCGTTGGACACCGTGGGACAACGTGGGACAACGTGGGACAACGTGGGAAACCATGGAACAACGTGGGACAACGTGGGACACCGTTGGACATCGTTGGACATCGTTGGACACCGTGGGACAACGTGGGACAACGTGGGACAACGTGGGACAACGTGGGACAACGTGGGACGACGTGGGACAACGTGGGACAACGTGGGACAACGTGGGACAACGTGGGACATCGTGGGACAACGTGGGACAACGTGGGACAACGTGGGACAACGTGGGACACCGTTGGACATCGTTGGACACCGTGGGACAACGTGGGACAACGTGGGACAACGTGGGACACCGTTGGACACCGTTGGACACCGTTGGACACCGTTGGACATCGTTGGACACCGTGGGACAACGTGGGACAACGTGGGACAACGTGGGAAACCATGGAACAACGTGGGACAACGTGGGAAACCATGGAACAACGTGGGACAACGTGGGACACCGTTGGACATCGTTGGACAACGTGGGACAACGTGGGACAACGTGGGACAACGTGGGACAACGTGGGACAACGTGGGACAACGTGGGACACCGTTGGACACCGTGGGACACCGTTGGACACCGTTGGACATCGTTGGACACCGTGGGACAACGTGGGACAACGTGGGACAACGTGGGACAACGTGGGACAACGTGGGACAACGTGGGACAACGTGGGACAACGTGGGACAACGTGGGACAACGTGGGACATCGTTTGACAACGTGGGACAACGTGGGACAACGTGGGACAACGTGGGACACCGTTGGACAACGTGGGACACCGTTGGACATCGTTGGACACCGTGGGACAACGTGGGACAACGTGGGAAAACGTGGGACAACGTGGGACAACGTGGGACAACGTGGGACAACGTGGGACAACGTGGGACAACGTGGGACAACGTGGGACAACGTGGGACAACGTGGGACAACGTGGGACAACGTGGGACAACGTGGGACAACGTGGGACAACGTGGGACAACGTGGGACAACGTGGGACAACGTTGGACACCGTGGGACACCGTTGGACACCGTTGGACATCGTTGGACACCGTGGGACAACGTGGGACAACGTGGGAAAACGTGGGACAACGTGGGACAACGTGGGACAACGTGGGACAACGTGGGACAACGTGGGACAACGTGGGACAACGTGGGACAACGTGGGACAACGTGGTACAACGTGGGACATCGTGGGACAACGTGGGACAACGTGGGACAACGTGGGACAACGTGGGACAACGTGGGACACCGTTGGACATCGTTGGACACCGTGGGACAACGTGGGACAACGTGGGCCAACGTGGGACACCGTTGGACACCGTTGGACACCGTTGGACACCGTTGGACATCGTTGGACACCGTGGGACAACGTGGGACAACGTGGGACAACGTGGGAAACCATGGAACAACGTGGGACAACGTGGGACACCGTTGGACATCGTTGGACAACGTGGGACAACGTGGGACAACGTGGGACAACGTGGGACAACGTGGGACAACGTGGGACAACGTGGGACACCGTTGGACACCGTTGGACACCGTTGGACACCGTTGGACATCGTTGGACACCGTGGGACAACGTGGGACAACGTGGGACAACGTGGGACAACGTGGGACAACGTGGGACAACGTGGGACAACGTGGGACATCGTGGGACAACGTGGGACAACGTGGGACCACGTGGGACACCGTTGGACACCGTTGGACACCGTTGGACACCGTTGGACATCGTTGGACACCGTGGGACAACGTGGGACAACGTGGGACAACGTGGGAAACCATGGAACAACGTGGGACAACGTGGGACACCGTTGGACATCGTTGGACATCGTTGGACACCGTGGGACAACGTGGGACAACGTGGGAAAACGTGGGACAACGTGGGACACCGTTGGACATCGCTGGACACCGTTGGACATCGTTGGACACCGTGGGACAACGTGGGACAACGTGGGACAACGTGGGACAACGTGGGACAACGTGGGACAACGTGGGACAACGTGGGACAACGTGGGACAACGTGGGACATCGTGGGACAACGTGGGACAACGTGGGACAACGTGGGACAACGTGGGACATCGTTGGACACCGTTGGACACCGTGGGACAACGTGGGACAACGTGGGACAACGTGGGACAACGTGGGATAACGTGGGACAACGTGGGACAACGTGGGACAACGTGGGACAACGTGGGACAACGTGGGACAACGTGGGACAACGTGGGACAACGTGGGACATCGTGGGACAACGTGGGACAACGTGGGACAACGTGGGCCAACGTGGGACAACGTGGGACACCGTTGGACATCGTTGGACACCGTGGGACAACGTGGGACAACGTGGGACAACGTGGGACACCGTTGGACACCGTTGGACACCGTTGGACACCGTTGGACATCGTTGGACACCGTGGGACAACGTGGGACAACGTGGGACAACGTGGGAAACCATGGAACAACGTGGGACAACGTGGGACACCGTTGGACATCGTTGGACAACGTGGGACAACGTGGGACAACGTGGGAAACCATGGAACAACGTGGGACAACGTGGGACACCGTTGGACATCGTTGGACAACGTGGGACAACGTGGGACAACGTGGGACAACGTGGGACAACGTGGGACAACGTGGGACAACGTGGGACACCGTTGGACACCGTGGGACACCGTTGGACACCGTTGGACATCGTTGGACACCGTGGGACAACGTGGGACAACGTGGGACAACGTGGGACAACGTGGGACAACGTGGGACAACGTGGGACAACGTGGGACATCGTGGGACAACGTGGGACAACGTGGGACCACGTGGGACACCGTTGGACACCGTTGGACACCGTTGGACACCGTTGGACATCGTTGGACACCGTGGGACAACGTGGGACAACGTGGGACAACGTGGGAAACCATGGAACAACGTGGGACAACGTGGGACACCGTTGGACATCGTTGGACATCGTTGGACACCGTGGGACAACGTGGGACAACGTGGGAAAACGTGGGACAACGTGGGACACCGTTGGACATCGCTGGACACCGTTGGACATCGTTGGACACCGTGGGACAACGTGGGACAACGTGGGACAACGTGGGACAACGTGGGACAACGTGGGACAACGTGGGACAACGTGGGACAACGTGGGACAACGTGGGACATCGTGGGACAACGTGGGACAACGTGGGACAACGTGGGACAACGTGGGACATCGTTGGACACCGTTGGACACCGTGGGACAACGTGGGACAACGTGGGACAACGTGGGACAACGTGGGACAACGTGGGACAACGTGGGACAACGTGGGACAACGTGGGACAACGTGGGACAACGTGGGACAACGTGGGACAACGTGGGACAACGTGGGACAACGTGGGACAACGTGGGACAACGTGGGACATCGTGGGAGAAGGTGGGACAACGTGGGACAACGTGGGCCAACGTGGGACAACGTGGGACACCGTTGGACATCGTTGGACACCGTGGGACAACGTGGGACAACGTGGGACAACGTGGGACACCGTTGGACACCGTTGGACACCGTTGGACATCGTTGGACACCGTGGGACAACGTGGGACAACGTGGGACAACGTGGGAAACCATGGAACAACGTGGGACAACGTGGGACACCGTTGGACATCGTTGGACAACGTGGGACAACGTGGGACAACGTGGGACAACGTGGGACAACGTGGGACAACGTGGGACAACGTGGGACATCGTGGGACAACGTGGGACAACGTGGGACAACGTGGGACAACGTGGGACATCGTTGGACACCGTTGGACACCGTGGGACAACGTGGGACAACGTGGGACAACGTGGGACAACGTGGGACAACGTGGGACAACGTGGGACAACGTGGGACAACGTGGGACATCGTGGGACAACGTGGGACAACGTGGGACAACGTGGGACAACGTGGGACAACGTGGGACACCGTTGGACACCGTTGGACACCGTTGGACACCGTTGGACATCGTTGGACACCGTGGGACAACGTGGGACAACGTGGGACAACGTGGGAAACCATGGAACAACGTGGGACAACGTGGGACAACGTGGGACAACGTGGGACATCGTTGGACACCGTGGGACAACGTGGGACAACGTGGGACAACGTGGGACAACGTGGGACAACGTGGGACATCGTGGGACAACGTGGGACAACGTGGGACAACGTGGGACAACGTGGGACACCGTTGGACAACGTGGGACACCGTTGGACATCGTTGGACACCGTGGGACAACGTGGGACAACGTGGGACCACGTGGGACAACGTGGGACAACGTGGGACAACGTGGGACAACGTGGGACAACGTGGGACAACGTGGGACAACGTGGGACATCGTGGGACAACGTGGGACAACGTGGGACACCGTTGGACATCGTTGGACACCGTGGGACACCGTGGGACAACGTGGGACAACGTGGGAAAGCGTGGGACAACGTGGGACACCGTTGGACATCGCTGGACACCGTTGGACATCGTTGGACACCGTGGGACAACGTGGGACAACGTGGGACAACGTGGGACAACGCGGGACAACGTGGGACAACGTGGGACAACGTGGGACAACGTGGGACAACGTGGGACAACGTGGGACAACGTGGGACAACGTGGGACATCGTGGGACAACGTGGGACAACGTGGGACAACGTGGGACAACGTGGGACAACGTGGGACACCGTTGGACACCGTTGGACACCGTTGGACACCGTTGGACATCGTTGGACACCGTGGGACAACGTGGGACAACGTGGGACAACGTGGGAAACCATGGAACAACGTGGGACAACGTGGGACACCGTTGGACATCGTTGGACATCGTTGGACACCGTGGGACAACGTGGGACAACGTGGGAAAACGTGGGACAACGTGGGACACCGTTGGACATCGCTGGACACCGTTGGACATCGTTGGACACCGTGGGACAACGTGGGACAACGTGGGACAACGTGGGACAACGTGGGACAACGTGGGACAACGTGGGACAACGTGGGACAACGTGGGAAAACGTGGGACAACGTGGGACACCGTTGGACATCGCTGGACACCTTTGGACATCGTTGGACACCGTGGGACAACGTGGGACAACGTGGGACAACGTGGGACAACGTGGGACAACGTGGGACAACGTGGGACAACGTGGGACAACGTGGGACAACGTGGGACAACGTGGGACAACGTGGGACAACGTGGGACAACGTGGGACAACGTGGGACAACGTGGGACAACGTGGGACACCGTTGGACACCGTTGGACACCGTTGGACACCGTTGGACATCGTTGGACACCGTGGGACAACGTGGGACAACGTGGGACAACGTGGGAAACCATGGAACAACGTGGGACAACGTGGGACATCGTGGGACAACGTGGGACAACGTGGGACAACGTGGGAAACCATGGAACAACGTGGGACAACGTGGGACACCGTTGGACATCGTTGGACATCGTTGGACACCGTGGGACAACGTGGGACAACGTGGGAAAACGTGGGACAACGTGGGACACCGTTGGACATCGCTGGACACCGTTGGACATCGCTGGACACCGTTGGACATCGTTGGACACCGTGGGACAACGTGGGACAACGTGGGACCACGTGGGACAACGTGGGACAACGTGGGACAACGTGGGACAACGTGGGACATCGTGGGACAACGTGGGACAACGTGGGACAACGTGGGACAACGTGGGACAACGTGGGAAACCATGGAACAACGTGGGACAACGTGGGACACCGGTGGACAACGTGGGACAACGTGGGACAACGTGGGACAACGTGGGACAACGTGGGACAACGTGGGACAACGTGGGACAACGTGGGACAACGTGGGACAACGTGGGACAACGTGGGACAACGTGGGACAACGTGGGACAACGTGGGACAACGTGGGACATCGTGGGACTACGTGGGACAACGTGGGACAACGTGGGACAACGTGGGACAACGTGGGACACCGTTGGACACCGTTGGACACCGTTGGACACCGTTGGACATCGTTGGACACCGTGGGACAACGTGGGACAACGTGGGACAACGTGGGAAACCATGGAACAACGTGGGACAACGTGGGACACCGTTGGACATCGTTGGACATCGTTGGACACCGTGGGACAACGTGGGACAACGTGGGAAGACGTGGGACAACGTGGGACACCGTTGGACATCGCTGGACACCGTTGGACATCGTTGGACACCGTGGGACAACGTGGGACAACGTGGGACAACGTGGGACAACGTGGGACAACGTGGGACAACGTGGGACAACGTGGGACAACGTGGGAAAACGTGGGACAACGTGGGACACCGTTGGACATCGCTGGACACCGTTGGACATCGTTGGACACCGTGGGACAACGTGGGACAACGTGGGACAACGTGGGACAACGTGGGACAACGTGGGACAACGTGGGACAACGTGGGACAACGTGGGACAACGTGGGACAACGTGGGACATCGTGGGACAACGTGGGACAACGTGGGACAACGTGGGACAACGTGGGACATCGTTGGACACCGTTGGACACCGTGGGACAACGTGGGACAACGTGGGACAACGTGGGACAACGTGGGACAACGTGGGACAACGTGGGACAACGTGGGACACCGTTGGACATCGTTGGACATCGTTGGACACCGTGGGACAACGTGGGACAACGTGGGACAACGTGGGAAACCATGGAACAACGTGGGACAACGTGGGACAACGTGGGACAACGTGGGACAACGTGGGACAACGTGGGACAACGTGGGACAACGTGGGACAACGTGGGACAACGTGGGACAACGTGGGACATCGTGGGACAACGTGGGACAACGTGGGACAACGTGGGACAACGTGGGACATCGTTGGACACCGTTGGACACCGTGGGACAACGTAGGACAACGTGGGACAACGTGGGACAACGTGGGACAACGTGGGACAACGTGGGACAACGTGGGACGACGTGGGACAACGTGGGACAACGTGGGACAACGTGGGACAACGTGGGACATCGTGGGACAACGTGGGACAACGTGGGACAACGTGGGACAACGTGGGACACCGTTGGACATCGTTGGACACCGTGGGACAACGTGGGACAACGTGGGACAACGTGGGACACCGTTGGACACCGTTGGACACCGTTGGACACCGTTGGACATCGTTGGACACCGTGGGACAACGTGGGACAACGTGGGACAACGTGGGAAACCATGGAACAACGTGGGACAACGTGGGAAACCATGGAACAACGTGGGACAACGCGGGACACCGTTGGACATCGTTGGACAACGTGGGACAACGTGGGACAACGTGGGACAACGTGGGACAACGTGGGACAACGTGGGACAACGTGGGACACCGTTGGACACCGTGGGACACCGTTGGACACCGTTGGACATCGTTGGACACCGTGGGACAACGTGGGACAACGTGGGACAACGTGGGACAACGTGGGAAACCATGGAACAACGTGGGACAACGTGGGACACCGTTGGACATCGTTGGACATCGTTGGACACCGTGGGACAACGTGGGACAACGTGGGACAACGTGGGACAACGTGGGACACCGTTGGACATCGCTGGACACCGTTGGACATCGCTGGACACCGTTGGACATCGTTGGACACCGTGGGACAACGTGGGACAACGTGGGACCACGTGGGACAACGTGGGACAACGTGGGACAACGTGGGACATCGTGGGACAACGTGGGACAACGTGGGACAACGTGGGACAACGTGGGACAACGTGGGAAACCATGGAACAACGTGGGCCAACGTGGGACAACGTGGGACACCGTTGGACATCGTTGGACACCGTGGGACAACGTGGGACAACGTGGGACAACGTGGGACACCGTTGGACACCGTTGGACACCGTTGGACACCGTTGGACATCGTTGGACACCGTGGGACAACGTGGGACAACGTGGGACAACGTGGGAAACCATGGAACAACGTGGGACAACGTGGGACACCGTTGGACATCGTTGGACAACGTGGGACAACGTGGGACAACGTGGGACAACGTGGGACAACGTGGGAAACCATGGAACAACGTGGGACAACGTGGGACACCGTTGGACATCGTTGGACAACGTGGGACAACGTGGGACAACGTGGGACAACGTGGGACAACGTGGGACAACGTGGGACAACGTGGGACACCGTTGGACACCGTGGGACACCGTTGGACACCGTTGGACATCGTTGGACACCGTGGGACAACGTGGGACAACGTGGGACAACGTGGGACAACGTGGGACAACGTGGGACACCGTTGGACATCGTTGGACAACGTGGGACAACGTGGGACAACGTGGGACAACGTGGGACAACGTGGGACAACGTGGGACAACGTGGGACACCGTTGGACACCGTGGGACACCGTTGGACACCGTTGGACATCGTTGGACACCGTTGGACACCGTTGGACACCGTTGGACACCGTTGGACACCGTTGGACATCGTTGGACACCGTGGGACAACGTGGGACAACGTGGGACAACGTGGGAAACCATGGAACAACGTGGGACAACGTGGGACACCGTTGGACATCGTTGGACAACGTGGGACAACGTGGGACAACGTGGGAAACCATGGAACAACGTGGGACAACGTGGGACACCGTTGGACATCGTTGGACAACGTGGGACAACGTGGGACAACGTGGGACAACGTGGGACAACGTGGGACAACGTGGGACAACGTGGGACACCGTTGGACACCGTGGGACACCGTTGGACACCGTTGGACATCGTTGGACACCGTGGGACAACGTGGGACAACGTGGGACAACGTGGGACAACGTGGGACAACGTGGGACAACGTGGGACATCGTGGGACAACGTGGGACAACGTGGGACCACGTGGGACACCGTTGGACACCGTTGGACACCGTTGGACACCGTTGGACATCGTTGGACACCGTGGGACAACGTGGGACAACGTGGGACAACGTGGGAAACCATGGAACAACGTGGGACAACGTGGGACACCGTTGGACATCGTTGGACATCGTTGGACACCGTGGGACAACGTGGGACAACGTGGGAAAACGTGGGACAACGTGGGACACCGTTGGACATCGCTGGACACCGTTGGACATCGTTGGACACCGTGGGACAACGTGGGACAACGTGGGACAACGTGGGACAACGTGGGACAACGTGGGACAACGTGGGACAACGTGGGACAACGTGGGACAACGTGGGACATCGTGGGACAACGTGGGACAACGTGGGACAACGTGGGACAACGTGGGACATCGTTGGACACCGTTGGACACCGTGGGACAACGTGGGACAACGTGGGACAACGTGGGACAACGTGGGACAACGTGGGACAACGTGGGACAACGTGGGACAACGTGGGACAACGTGGGACAACGTGGGACAACGTGGGACAACGTGGGACAACGTGGGACAACGTGGGACATCGTGGGAGAACGTGGGACAACGTGGGACAACGTGGGCCAACGTGGGACAACGTGGGACACCGTTGGACATCGTTGGACACCGTGGGACAACGTGGGACAACGTGGGACAACGTGGGACACCGTTGGACACCGTTGGACACCGTTGGACATCGTTGGACACCGTGGGACAACGTGGGACAACGTGGGACAACGTGGGAAACCATGGAACAACGTGGGACAACGTGGGACACCGTTGGACATCGTTGGACAACGTGGGACAACGTGGGACAACGTGGGACAACGTGGGACAACGTGGGACAACGTGGGACAACGTGGGACATCGTGGGACAACGTGGGACAACGTGGGACAACGTGGGACAACGTGGGACATCGTTGGACACCGTTGGACACCGTGGGACAACGTGGGACAACGTGGGACAACGTGGGACAACGTGGGACAACGTGGGACAACGTGGGACAACGTGGGACAACGTGGGACATCGTGGGACAACGTGGGACAACGTGGGACAACGTGGGACAACGTGGGACAACGTGGGACACCGTTGGACACCGTTGGACACCGTTGGACACCGTTGGACATCGTTGGACACCGTGGGACAACGTGGGACAACGTGGGACAACGTGGGAAACCATGGAACAACGTGGGACAACGTGGGACAACGTGGGACAACGTGGGACATCGTTGGACACCGTGGGACAACGTGGGACAACGTGGGACAACGTGGGACAACGTGGGACAACGTGGGACATCGTGGGACAACGTGGGACAACGTGGGACAACGTGGGACAACGTGGGACACCGTTGGACAACGTGGGACACCGTTGGACATCGTTGGACACCGTGGGACAACGTGGGACAACGTGGGACCACGTGGGACAACGTGGGACAACGTGGGACAACGTGGGACAACGTGGGACAACGTGGGACAACGTGGGACAACGTGGGACATCGTGGGACAACGTGGGACAACGTGGGACACCGTTGGACATCGTTGGACACCGTGGGACACCGTGGGACAACGTGGGACAACGTGGGAAAGCGGGGGACAACGTGGGACACCGTTGGACATCGCTGGACACCGTTGGACATCGTTGGACACCGTGGGACAACGTGGGACAACGTGGGACAACGTGGGACAACGCGGGACAACGTGGGACAACGTGGGACAACGTGGGACAACGTGGGACAACGTGGGACAACGTGGGACAACGTGGGACAACGTGGGACATCGTGGGACAACGTGGGACAACGTGGGACAACGTGGGACAACGTGGGACAACGTGGGACACCGTTGGACACCGTTGGACACCGTTGGACACCGTTGGACATCGTTGGACACCGTGGGACAACGTGGGACAACGTGGGACAACGTGGGAAACCATGGAACAACGTGGGACAACGTGGGACACCGTTGGACATCGTTGGACATCGTTGGACACCGTGGGACAACGTGGGACAACGTGGGAAAACGTGGGACAACGTGGGACACCGTTGGACATCGCTGGACACCGTTGGACATCGTTGGACACCGTGGGACAACGTGGGACAACGTGGGACAACGTGGGACAACGTGGGACAACGTGGGACAACGTGGGACAACGTGGGACAACGTGGGACAACGTGGGACATCGTGGGACAACGTGGGACAACGTGGGACAACGTGGGACAACGTGGGACATCGTTGGACACCGTTGGACACCGTGGGACAACGTGGGACAACGTGGGACAACGTGGGACAACGTGGGACAACGTGGGACAACGTGGGACAACGTGGGACAACGTGGGACAACGTGGGACAACGTGGGACAACGTGGGACAACGTGGGACAACGTGGGACAACGTGGGACATCGTGGGAGAACGTGGGACAACGTGGGACAACGTGGGCCAACGTGGGACAACGTGGGACACCGTTGGACATCGTTGGACACCGTGGGACAACGTGGGACAACGTGGGACAACGTGGGACACCGTTGGACACCGTTGGACACCGTTGGACATCGTTGGACACCGTGGGACAACGTGGGACAACGTGGGACAACGTGGGAAACCATGGAACAACGTGGGACAACGTGGGACACCGTTGGACATCGTTGGACAACGTGGGACAACGTGGGACAACGTGGGACAACGTGGGACAACGTGGGACAACGTGGGACAACGTGGGACATCGTGGGACAACGTGGGACAACGTGGGACAACGTGGGACAACGTGGGACATCGTTGGACACCGTTGGACACCGTGGGACAACGTGGGACAACGTGGGACAACGTGGGACAACGTGGGACAACGTGGGACAACGTGGGACAACGTGGGACAACGTGGGACATCGTGGGACAACGTGGGACAACGTGGGACAACGTGGGACAACGTGGGACAACGTGGGACACCGTTGGACACCGTTGGACACCGTTGGACACCGTTGGACACCGTGGGACAACGTGGGACAACGTGGGACAACGTGGGAAACCATGGAACAACGTGGGACAACGTGGGACACCGTTGGACATCGTTGGACAACGTGGGACAACGTGGGACAACGTGGGACAACGTGGGACAACGTGGGAAACCATGGAACAACGTGGGACAACGTGGGACACCGTTGGACATCGTTGGACAACGTGGGACAACGTGGGACAACGTGGGACAACGTGGGACAACGTGGGACAACGTGGGACAACGTGGGACACCGTTGGACACCGTGGGACACCGTTGGACACCGTTGGACATCGTTGGACACCGTGGGACAACGTGGGACAACGTGGGACAACGTGGGACAACGTGGGACAACGTGGGACACCGTTGGACATCGTTGGACAACGTGGGACAACGTGGGACAACGTGGGACAACGTGGGACAACGTGGGACAACGTGGGACAACGTGGGACACCGTTGGACACCGTGGGACACCGTTGGACACCGTTGGACATCGTTGGACACCGTTGGACACCGTTGGACACCGTTGGACACCGTTGGACACCGTTGGACATCGTTGGACACCGTGGGACAACGTGGGACAACGTGGGACAACGTGGGAAACCATGGAACAACGTGGGACAACGTGGGACACCGTTGGACATCGTTGGACAACGTGGGACAACGTGGGACAACGTGGGAAACCATGGAACAACGTGGGACAACGTGGGACACCGTTGGACATCGTTGGACAACGTGGGACAACGTGGGACAACGTGGGACAACGTGGGACAACGTGGGACAACGTGGGACAACGTGGGACACCGTTGGACACCGTGGGACACCGTTGGACACCGTTGGACATCGTTGGACACCGTGGGACAACGTGGGACAACGTGGGACAACGTGGGACAACGTGGGACAACGTGGGACAACGTGGGACATCGTGGGACAACGTGGGACAACGTGGGACCACGTGGGACACCGTTGGACACCGTTGGACACCGTTGGACACCGTTGGACATCGTTGGACACCGTGGGACAACGTGGGACAACGTGGGACAACGTGGGAAACCATGGAACAACGTGGGACAACGTGGGACACCGTTGGACATCGTTGGACATCGTTGGACACCGTGGGACAACGTGGGACAACGTGGGAAAACGTGGGACAACGTGGGACACCGTTGGACATCGCTGGACACCGTTGGACATCGTTGGACACCGTGGGACAACGTGGGACAACGTGGGACAACGTGGGACAACGTGGGACAACGTGGGACAACGTGGGACAACGTGGGACAACGTGGGACAACGTGGGACATCGTGGGACAACGTGGGACAACGTGGGACAACGTGGGACAACGTGGGACATCGTTGGACACCGTTGGACACCGTGGGACAACGTGGGACAACGTGGGACAACGTGGGACAACGTGGGACAACGTGGGACAACGTGGGACAACGTGGGACAACGTGGGACAACGTGGGACAACGTGGGACAACGTGGGACAACGTGGGACAACGTGGGACAACGTGGGACATCGTGGGAGAACGTGGGACAGCGTGGGACAACGTGGGCCAACGTGGGACAACGTGGGACACCGTTGGACATCGTTGGACACCGTGGGACAACGTGGGACAACGTGGGACAACGTGGGACACCGTTGGACACCGTTGGACACCGTTGGACATCGTTGGACACCGTGGGACAACGTGGGACAACGTGGGACAACGTGGGAAACCATGGAACAACGTGGGACAACGTGGGACACCGTTGGACATCGTTGGACAACGTGGGACAACGTGGGACAACGTGGGACAACGTGGGACAACGTGGGACAACGTGGGACAACGTGGGACATCGTGGGACAACGTGGGACAACGTGGGACAACGTGGGACAACGTGGGACATCGTTGGACACCGTTGGACACCGTGGGACAACGTGGGACAACGTGGGACAACGTGGGACAACGTGGGACAACGTGGGACAACGTGGGACAACGTGGGACAACGTGGGACATCGTGGGACAACGTGGGACAACGTGGGACAACGTGGGACAACGTGGGACAACGTGGGACACCGTTGGACACCGTTGGACACCGTTGGACACCGTTGGACATCGTTGGACACCGTGGGACAACGTGGGACAACGTGGGACAACGTGGGAAACCATGGAACAACGTGGGACAACGTGGGACAACGTGGGACAACGTGGGACATCGTTGGACACCGTGGGACAACGTGGGACAACGTGGGACAACGTGGGACAACGTGGGACAACGTGGGACATCGTGGGACAACGTGGGACAACGTGGGACAACGTGGGACAACGTGGGACACCGTTGGACAACGTGGGACACCGTTGGACATCGTTGGACACCGTGGGACAACGTGGGACAACGTGGGACCACGTGGGACAACGTGGGACAACGTGGGACAACGTGGGACAACGTGGGACAACGTGGGACAACGTGGGACAACGTGGGACATCGTGGGACAACGTGGGACAACGTGGGACACCGTTGGACATCGTTGGACACCGTGGGACACCGTGGGACAACGTGGGACAACGTGGGAAAGCGTGGGACAACGTGGGACACCGTTGGACATCGCTGGACACCGTTGGACATCGTTGGACACCGTGGGACAACGTGGGACAACGTGGGACAACGTGGGACAACGCGGGACAACGTGGGACAACGTGGGACAACGTGGGACAACGTGGGACAACGTGGGACAACGTGGGACAACGTGGGACAACGTGGGACATCGTGGGACAACGTGGGACAACGTGGGACAACGTGGGACAACGTGGGACAACGTGGGACACCGTTGGACACCGTTGGACACCGTTGGACACCGTTGGACATCGTTGGACACCGTGGGACAACGTGGGACAACGTGGGACAACGTGGGAAACCATGGAACAACGTGGGACAACGTGGGACACCGTTGGACATCGTTGGACATCGTTGGACACCGTGGGACAACGTGGGACAACGTGGGAAAACGTGGGACAACGTGGGACACCGTTGGACATCGCTGGACACCGTTGGACATCGTTGGACACCGTGGGACAACGTGGGACAACGTGGGACAACGTGGGACAACGTGGGACAACGTGGGACAACGTGGGACAACGTGGGACAACGTGGGACAACGTGGGACATCGTGGGACAACGTGGGACAACGTGGGACAACGTGGGACAACGTGGGACATCGTTGGACACCGTTGGACACCGTGGGACAACGTGGGACAACGTGGGACAACGTGGGACAACGTGGGACAACGTGGGACAACGTGGGACAACGTGGGACAACGTGGGACAACGTGGGACAACGTGGGACAACGTGGGACAACGTGGGACAACGTGGGACAACGTGGGACATCGTGGGAGAACGTGGGACAACGTGGGACAACGTGGGCCAACGTGGGACAACGTGGGACACCGTTGGACATCGTTGGACACCGTGGGACAACGTGGGACAACGTGGGACAACGTGGGACACCGTTGGACACCGTTGGACACCGTTGGACATCGTTGGACACCGTGGGACAACGTGGGACAACGTGGGACAACGTGGGAAACCATGGAACAACGTGGGACAACGTGGGACACCGTTGGACATCGTTGGACAACGTGGGACAACGTGGGACAACGTGGGACAACGTGGGACAACGTGGGACAACGTGGGACAACGTGGGACATCGTGGGACAACGTGGGACAACGTGGGACAACGTGGGACAACGTGGGACATCGTTGGACACCGTTGGACACCGTGGGACAACGTGGGACAACGTGGGACAACGTGGGACAACGTGGGACAACGTGGGACAACGTGGGACAACGTGGGACAACGTGGGACATCGTGGGACAACGTGGGACAACGTGGGACAACGTGGGACAACGTGGGACAACGTGGGACACCGTTGGACACCGTTGGACACCGTTGGACACCGTTGGACATCGTTGGACACCGTGGGACAACGTGGGACAACGTGGGACAACGTGGGAAACCATGGAACAACGTGGGACAACGTGGGACAACGTGGGACAACGTGGGACATCGTTGGACACCGTGGGACAACGTGGGACAACGTGGGACAACGTGGGACAACGTGGGACAACGTGGGACATCGTGGGACAACGTGGGACAACGTGGGACAACGTGGGACAACGTGGGACACCGTTGGACAACGTGGGACACCGTTGGACATCGTTGGACACCGTGGGACAACGTGGGACAACGTGGGACCACGTGGGACAACGTGGGACAACGTGGGACAACGTGGGACAACGTGGGACAACGTGGGACAACGTGGGACAACGTGGGACACCGTGGGACAACGTGGGACAACGTGGGACACCGTTGGACAGCGTTGGACAGCGTGGGACACCGTGGGACAACGTGGGACAACGTGGGAAAGCGTGGGACAACGTGGGACACCGTTGGACATCGCTGGACACCGTTGGACATCGTTGGACACCGTGGGACAACGTGGGACAACGTGGGACAACGTGGGACAACGCGGGACAACGTGGGACAACGTGGGACAACGTGGGACAACGTGGGACAACGTGGGACAACGTGGGACAACGTGGGACAACGTGGGACATCGTGGGACAACGTGGGACAACGTGGGACAACGTGGGACAACGTGGGACAACGTGGGACACCGTTGGACACCGTTGGACACCGTTGGACACCGTTGGACATCGTTGGACACCGTGGGACAACGTGGGACAACGTGGGACAACGTGGGAAACCATGGAACAACGTGGGACAACGTGGGACACCGTTGGACATCGTTGGACATCGTTGGACACCGTGGGACAACGTGGGACAACGTGGGAAAACGTGGGACAACGTGGGACACCGTTGGACATCGCTGGACACCGTTGGACAACGTTGGACACCGTGGGACAACGTGGGACAACGTGGGACAACGTGGGACAACGTGGGACAACGTGGGACAACGTGGGACAACGTGGGACAACGTGGGAAAACGTGGGACAACGTGGGACACCGTTGGACATCGCTGGACACCTTTGGACATCGTTGGACACCGTGGGACAACGTGGGACAACGTGGGACAACGTGGGACAACGTGGGACAACGTGGGACAACGTGGGACAACGTGGGACAACGTGGGACAACGTGGGACAACGTGGGACAACGTGGGACAACGTGGGACAACGTGGGACAACGTGGGACAACGTGGGACAACGTGGGACACCGTTGGACACCGTTGGACACCGTTGGACACCGTTGGACATCGTTGGACACCGTGGGACAACGTGGGACAACGTGGGACAACGTGGGAAACCATGGAACAACGTGGGACAACGTGGGACATCGTGGGACAACGTGGGACAACGTGGGACAACGTGGGAAACCATGGAACAACGTGGGACAACGTGGGACACCGTTGGACATCGTTGGACATCGTTGGACACCGTGGGACAACGTGGGACAACGTGGGAAAACGTGGGACAACGTGGGACACCGTTGGACATCGCTGGACACCGTGGGACATCGCTGGACACCGTTGGACATCGTTGGACACCGTGGGACAACGTGGGACAACGTGGGACCACGTGGGACAACGTGGGACAACGTGGGACAACGTGGGACAACGTGGGACATCGTGGGACAACGTGGGACAACGTGGGACAACGTGGGACAACGTGGGACAACGTGGGAAACCATGGAACAACGTGGGACAACGTGGGACACCGGTGGACAACGTGGGACAACGTGGGACAACGTGGGACAACGTGGGACAACGTGGGACAACGTGGGACAACGTGGGACAACGTGGGACAACGTGGGACAACGTGGGACAACGTGGGACCACGTGGGACAACGTGGGACAACGTGGGACAACGTGGGACAACGTGGGACATCGTGGGACTACGTGGGACAACGTGGGACAACGTGGGACAACGTGGGACAACGTGGGACACCGTTGGACACCGTTGGACACCGTTGGACACCGTTGGACATCGTTGGACACCGTGGGACAACGTGGGACAACGTGGGACAACGTGGGAAACCATGGAACAACGTGGGACAACGTGGGACACCGTTGGACATCGTTGGACATCGTTGGACACCGTGGGACAACGTGGGACAACGTGGGAAGACGTGGGACAACGTGGGACACCGTTGGACATCGCTGGACACCGTTGGACATCGTTGGACACCGTGGGACAACGTGGGACAACGTGGGACAACGTGGGACAACGTGGGACAACGTGGGACAACGTGGGACAACGTGGGACAACGTGGGAAAACGTGGGACAACGTGGGACACCGTTGGACATCGCTGGACACCGTTGGACATCGTTGGACACCGTGGGACAACGTGGGACAACGTGGGACAACGTGGGACAACGTGGGACAACGTGGGACAACGTGGGACAACGTGGGACAACGTGGGACAACGTGGGACAACGTGGGACATCGTGGGACAACGTGGGACAACGTGGGACAACGTGGGACAACGTGGGACATCGTTGGACACCGTTGGACACCGTGGGACAACGTGGGACAACGTGGGACAACGTGGGACAACGTGGGACAACGTGGGACAACGTGGGACAACGTGGGACACCGTTGGACATCGTTGGACATCGTTGGACACCGTGGGACAACGTGGGACAACGTGGGACAACGTGGGAAACCATGGAACAACGTGGGACAACGTGGGACAACGTGGGACAACGTGGGACAACGTGGGACAACGTGGGACAACGTGGGACAACGTGGGACAACGTGGGACAACGTGGGACAACGTGGGACATCGTGGGACAACGTGGGACAACGTGGGACAACGTGGGACAACGTGGGACATCGTTGGACACCGTTGGACACCGTGGGACAACGTAGGACAACGTGGGACAACGTGGGACAACGTGGGACAACGTGGGACAACGTGGGACAACGTGGGACGACGTGGGACAACGTGGGACAACGTGGGACAACGTGGGACAACGTGGGACATCGTGGGACAACGTGGGACAACGTGGGACAACGTGGGACAACGTGGGACACCGTTGGACATCGTTGGACACCGTGGGACAACGTGGGACAACGTGGGACAACGTGGGACACCGTTGGACACCGTTGGACACCGTTGGACACCGTTGGACATCGTTGGACACCGTGGGACAACGTGGGACAACGTGGGACAACGTGGGAAACCATGGAACAACGTGGGACAACGTGGGAAACCATGGAACAACGTGGGACAACGCGGGACACCGTTGGACATCGTTGGACAACGTGGGACAACGTGGGACAACGTGGGACAACGTGGGACAACGTGGGACAACGTGGGACAACGTGGGACACCGTTGGACACCGTGGGACACCGTTGGACACCGTTGGACATCGTTGGACACCGTGGGACAACGTGGGACAACGTGGGACAACGTGGGACAACGTGGGAAACCATGGAACAACGTGGGACAACGTGGGACACCGTTGGACATCGTTGGACATCGTTGGACACCGTGGGACAACGTGGGACAACGTGGGAAAACGTGGGACAACGTGGGACACCGTTGGACATCGCTGGACACCGTTGGACATCGCTGGACACCGTTGGACATCGTTGGACACCGTGGGACAACGTGGGACAACGTGGGACCACGTGGGACAACGTGGGACAACGTGGGACAACGTGGGACAACGTGGGACATCGTGGGACAACGTGGGACAACGTGGGACAACGTGGGACAACGTGGGACAACGTGGGAAACCATGGAACAACGTGGGACAACGTGGGACACCGGTGGACAACGTGGGACAACGTGGGACAACGTGGGACAACGTGGGACAACGTGGGACAACGTGGGACAACGTGGGACAACGTGGGACAACGTGGGACAACGTGGGACAACGTGGGACAACGTGGGACAACGTGGGACAACGTGGGACAACGTGGGACATCGTGGGACTACGTGGGACAACGTGGGACAACGTGGGACAACGTGGGACAACGTGGGACACCGTTGGACACCGTTGGACACCGTTGGACACCGTTGGACATCGTTGGACACCGTGGGACAACGTGGGACAACGTGGGACAACGTGGGACACCATGGAACAACGTGGGACAACGTGGGACACCGTTGGACATCGTTGGACATCGTTGGACACCGTGGGACAACGTGGGACAACGTGGGAAGACGTGGGACAACGTGGGACACCGTTGGACATCGCTGGACACCGTTGGACATCGTTGGACACCGTGGGACAACGTGGGACAACGTGGGACAACGTGGGACAACGTGGGACAACGTGGGACAACGTGGGACAACGTGGGACAACGTGGGACAACGTGGGACAACGTGGGACAACGTGGGACAACGTGGGACAACGTGGGACAACGTGGGACAACGTGGGACAACGTGGGACAACGTGGGACAACGTGGGACATCGTGGGACAACGTGGGACAACGTGGGACAACGTGGGACAACGTGGGACATCGTTGGACACCGTTGGACACCGTGGGACAACGTGGGACAACGTGGGACAACGTGGGACAACGTGGGACAACGTGGGACAACGTGGGACAACGTGGGACACCGTTGGACATCGTTGGACATCGTTGGACACCGTGGGACAACGTGGGACAACGTGGGACAACGTGGGAAACCATGGAACAACGTGGGACAACGTGGGACAACGTGGGACAACGTGGGACAACGTGGGACAACGTGGGACAACGTGGGACAACGTGGGACAACGTGGGACAACGTGGGACAACGTGGGACATCGTGGGACAACGTGGGACAACGTGGGACAACGTGGGACAACGTGGGACATCGTTGGACACCGTTGGACACCGTGGGACAACGTGGGACAACGTGGGACAACGTGGGACAACGTGGGACAACGTGGGACAACGTGGGACAACGTGGGACGACGTGGGACAACGTGGGACAACGTGGGACAACGTGGGACAACGTGGGACATCGTGGGACAACGTGGGACAACGTGGGACAACGTGGGACAACGTGGGACACCGTTGGACATCGTTGGACACCGTGGGACAACGTGGGACAACGTGGGACAACGTGGGACACCGTTGGACACCGTTGGACACCGTTGGACACCGTTGGACATCGTTGGACACCGTGGGACAACGTGGGACAACGTGGGACAACGTGGGACAACGTGGGACAACGTGGGACAACGTGGGACAACGTGGGACAACGTGGGACAACGTGGGACATCGTGGGACAACGTGGGACAACGTGGGACAACGTGGGACAACGTGGGACATCGTTGGACACCGTTGGACACCGTGGGACAACGTGGGACAACGTGGGACAACGTGGGAAACCATGGAACAACGTGGGACAACGTGGGACATCGTGGGACAACGTGGGACAACGTGGGACAACGTGGGAAACCATGGAACAACGTGGGACAACGTGGGACACCGTTGGACATCGTTGGACATCGTTGGACACCGTGGGACAACGTGGGACAACGTGGGAAAACGTGGGACAACGTGGGACACCGTTGGACATCGCTGGACACCGTTGGACATCGCTGGACACCGTTGGACATCGTTGGACACCGTGGGACAACGTGGGACAACGTGGGACCACGTGGGACAACGTGGGACAACGTGGGACAACGTGGGACAACGTGGGACATCGTGGGACAACGTGGGACAACGTGGGACAACGTGGGACAACGTGGGACATCGTGGGACTACGTGGGACAACGTGGGACAACGTGGGACAACGTGGGACAACGTGGGACACCGTTGGACACCGTTGGACACCGTTGGACACCGTTGGACATCGTTGGACACCGTGGGACAACGTGGGACAACGTGGGACAACGTGGGAAACCATGGAACAACGTGGGACAACGTGGGACACCGTTGGACATCGTTGGACATCGTTGGACACCGTGGGACAACGTGGGACAACGTGGGAAAACGTGGGACAACGTGGGACACCGTTGGACATCGCTGGACACCGTTGGACATCGTTGGACACCGTGGGACAACGTGGGACAACGTGGGACAACGTGGGACAACGTGGGACAACGTGGGACAACGTGGGACAACGTGGGACAACGTGGGAAAACGTGGGACAACGTGGGACACCGTTGGACATCGCTGGACACCGTTGGACATCGTTGGACACCGTGGGACAACGTGGGACAACGTGGGACAACGTGGGACAACGTGGGACAACGTGGGACAACGTGGGACAACGTGGGACAACGTGGGACAACGTGGGACAACGTGGGACAACGTGGGACATCGTGGGACAACGTGGGACAACGTGGGACAACGTGGGACAACGTGGGACATCGTTGGACACCGTTGGACACCGTGGGACAACGTGGGACAACGTGGGACAACGTGGGACAACGTGGGACAACGTGGGACAACGTGGGACAACGTGGGACACCGTTGGACATCGTTGGACATCGTTGGACACCGTGGGACAACGTGGGACAACGTGGGACAACGTGGGAAACCATGGAACAACGTGGGACAACGTGGGACAACGTGGGACAACGTGGGACAACGTGGGACAACGTGGGACAACGTGGGACAACGTGGGACAACGTGGGACAACGTGGGACAACGTGGGACAACGTGGGACAACGTGGGACATCGTGGGACAACGTGGGACAACGTGGGACAACGTGGGACAACGTGGGACATCGTTGGACACCGTTGGACACCGTGGGACAACGTGGGACAACGTGGGACAACGTGGGACAACGTGGGACAACGTGGGACAACGTGGGACACCGTGGGACGACGTGGGACAACGTGGGACAACGTGGGACAACGTGGGACAACGTGGGACATCGTGGGACAACGTGGGACAACGTGGGACAACGTGGGACAACGTGGGACACCGTTGGACATCGTTGGACACCGTGGGACAACGTGGGACAACGTGGGACAACGTGGGACACCGTTGGACACCGTTGGACACCGTTGGACACCGTTGGACATCGTTGGACACCGTGGGACAACGTGGGACAACGTGGGACAACGTGGGAAACCATGGAACAACGTGGGACAACGTGGGAAACCATGGAACAACGTGGGACAACGTGGGACACCGTTGGACATCGTTGGACAACGTGGGACAACGTGGGACAACGTGGGACAACGTGGGACAACGTGGGACAACGTGGGACAACGTGGGACACCGTTGGACACCGTGGGACACCGTTGGACACCGTTGGACATCGTTGGACACCGTGGGACAACGTGGGACAACGTGGGACAACGTGGGACATCGTGGGACAACGTGGGACAACGTGGGACAACGTGGCACAACGTGGGACAACGTGGGACAACGTGGGACAACGTGGGACATCGTTTGACAACGTGGGACAACGTGGGACAACGTGGGACAACGTGGGACACCGTTGGACAACGTGGGACACCGTTGGACATCGTTGGACACCGTGGGACAACGTGGGACAACGTGGGAAAACGTGGGACAACGTGGGACAACGTGGGACAACGTGGGACAACGTGGGACAACGTGGGACAACGTGGGACAACGTGGGACAACGTGGGACAACGTGGGACAACGTGGGACAACGTGGGACAACGTGGGACAACGTGGGACAACGTGGGACAACGTGGGACAACGTGGGACAACGTGGGACAACGTTGGACACCGTGGGACACCGTTGGACACCGTTGGACATCGTTGGACACCGTGGGACAACGTGGGACAACGTGGGAAAACGTGGGACAACGTGGGACAACGTGGGACAACGTGGGACAACGTGGGACAACGTGGGACAACGTGGGACAACGTGGGACAACGTGGGACAACGTGGTACAACGTGGGACATCGTGGGACAACGTGGGACAACGTGGGACAACGTGGGACAACGTGGGACAACGTGGGACACCGTTGGACATCGTTGGACACCGTGGGACAACGTGGGACAACGTGGGCCAACGTGGGACACCGTTGGACACCGTTGGACACCGTTGGACACCGTTGGACATCGTTGGACACCGTGGGACAACGTGGGACAACGTGGGACAACGTGGGACACCATGGAACAACGTGGGACAACGTGGGACACCGTTGGACATCGTTGGACAACGTGGGACAACGTGGGACAACGTGGGACAACGTGGGACAACGTGGGACAACGTGGGACAACGTGGGACACCGTTGGACACCGTGGGACACCGTTGGACACCGTTGGACATCGTTGGACACCGTGGGACAACGTGGGACAACGTGGGACAACGTGGGACAACGTGGGACAACGTGGGACAACGTGGGACAACGTGGGACATCGTGGGACAACGTGGGACAACGTGGGACCACGTGGGACACCGTTGGACACCGTTGGACACCGTTGGACACCGTTGGACATCGTTGGACATCGTTGGACAACGTGGGACATCGTGGGACAACGTGGGACAACGTGGGACAACGTGGGACAACGTGGGACATCGTTGGACACCGTGGGACAACGTGGGACAACGTGGGACAACGTGGGACAACGTGGGACAACGTGGGACATCGTGGGACAACGTGGGACAACGTGGGACAACGTGGGACAACGTGGGACACCGTTGGACAACGTGGGACACCGTTGGACATCGTTGGACACCGTGGGACAACGTGGGACAACGTGGGACCACGTGGGACAACGTGGGACAACGTGGGACAACGTGGGACAACGTGGGACAACGTGGGACAACGTGGGACATCGTGGGACAACGTGGGACAACGTGGGACACCGTTGGACATCGTTGGACACCGTGGGACACCGTGGGACAACGTGGGACAACGTGGGAAAACGTGGGACAACGTGGGACACCGTTGGACATCGCTGGACACCGTTGGACATCGTTGGACACCGTGGGACAACGTGGGACAACGTGGGACAACGTGGGACAACGCGGGACAACGTGGGACAACGTGGGACAACGTGGGACAACGTGGGACAACGTGGGACAACGTGGGACAACGTGGGACAACGTGGGACATCGTGGGACAACGTGGGACAACGTGGGACAACGTGGGACAACGTGGGACAACGTGGGACACCGTTGGACACCGTTGGACACCGTTGGACACCGTTGGACATCGTTGGACACCGTGGGACAACGTGGGACAACGTGGGACAACGTGGGAAACCGTGGAACAACGTGGGACAACGTGGGACACCGTTGGACATCGTTGGACATCGTTGGACACCGTGGGACAACGTGGGACAACGTGGGAAAACGTGGGACAACGTGGGACACCGTTGGACATCGCTGGACACCGTTGGACATCGTTGGACACCGTGGGACAACGTGGGACAACGTGGGATAACGTGGGACAACGTGGGACAACGTGGGACAACGTGGGACAACGTGGGACAACGTGGGAAAACGTGGGACAACGTGGGACACCGTTGGACATCGCTGGACACCTTTGGACATCGTTGGACACCGTGGGACAACGTGGGACAACGTGGGACAACGTGGGACAACGTGGGACAACGTGGGACAACGTGGGACAACGTGGGACAACGTGGGACAACGTGGGACAACGTGGGACAACGTGGGACAACGTGGGACAACGTGGGACAACGTGGGACAACGTGGGACAACGTGGGACAACGTGGGACACCGTTGGACACCGTTGGACACCGTTGGACACCGTTGGACATCGTTGGACACCGTGGGACAACGTGGGACAACGTGGGACAACGTGGGAAACCATGGAACAACGTGGGACAACGTGGGACATCGTGGGACAACGTGGGACAACGTGGGACAACGTGGGAAACCATGGAACAACGTGGGACAACGTGGGACACCGTTGGACATCGTTGGACATCGTTGGACACCGTGGGACAACGTGGGACAACGTGGGAAAACGTGGGACAACGTGGGACACCGTTGGACATCGCTGGACACCGTTGGACATCGCTGGACACCGTTGGACATCGTTGGACACCGTGGGACAACGTGGGACAACGTGGGACCACGTGGGACAACGTGGGACAACGTGGGACAACGTGGGACAACGTGGGACATCGTGGGACAACGTGGGACAACGTGGGACAACGTGGGACAACGTGGGACAACGTGGGAAACCATGGAACAACGTGGGACAACGTGGGACACCGTTGGACAACGTGGGACAACGTGGGACAACGTGGGACAACGTGGGACAACGTGGGACAACGTGGGACAACGTGGGACAACGTGGGACAACGTGGGACAACGTGGGACCACGTGGGACAACGTGGGACAACGTGGGACAACGTGGGACAACGTGGGACATCGTGGGACTACGTGGGACAACGTGGGACAACGTGGGACAACGTGGGACAACGTGGGACACCGTTGGACACCGTTGGACACCGTTGGACACCGTTGGACATCGTTGGACACCGTGGGACAACGTGGGACAACGTGGGACAACGTGGGAAACCATGGAACAACGTGGGACAACGCGGGACACCGTTGGACATCGTTGGACATCGTTGGACACCGTGGGACAACGTGGGACAACGTGGGAAAACGTGGGACAACGTGGGACACCGTTGGACATCGCTGGACACCGTTGGACATCGTTGGACACCGTGGGACAACGTGGGACAACGTGGGACAACGTGGGACAACGTGGGACAACGTGGGACAACGTGGGACAACGTGGGAAAACGTGGGACAACGTGGGACACCGTTGGACATCGCTGGACACCGTTGGACATCGTTGGACACCGTGGGACAACGTGGGACAACGTGGGACAACGTGGGACAACGTGGGACAACGTGGGACAACGTGGGACAACGTGGGACAACGTGGGACAACGTGGGACAACGTGGGACAACGTGGGACAACGTGGGACATCGTGGGACAACGTGGGACAACGTGGGACAACGTGGGACAACGTGGGACATCGTTGGACACCGTTGGACACCGTGGGACAACGTGGGACAACGTGGGACAACGTGGGACAACGTGGGACAACGTGGGACAACGTGGGACACCGTTGGACATCGTTGGACATCGTTGGACACCGTGGGACAACGTGGGACAACGTGGGACAACGTGGGAAACCATGGAACAACGTGGGACAACGTGGGACAACGTGGGACAACGTGGGACAACGTGGGACAACGTGGGACAACGTGGGACAACGTGGGACAACGTGGGACAACGTGGGACAACGTGGGACAACGTGGGACAACGTGGGACAACGTGGGACAACGTGGGACACCGTTGGACATCGTTGGACACCGTGGGACAACGTGGGACAACGTGGGACAACGTGGGACACCGTTGGACACCGTTGGACACCGTTGGACACCGTTGGACATCGTTGGACACCGTGGGACAACGTGGGACAACGTGGGACAACGTGGGAAACCATGGAACAACGTGGGACAACGTGGGAAACCATGGAACAACGTGGGACAACGTGGGACACCGTTGGACACCGTTGGACATCGTTGGACACCGTGGGACAACGTGGGACAACGTGGGACAACGTGGGACAACGTGGGACAACGTGGGACAACGTGGGACAACGTGGGACATCGTGGGACAACGTGGGACAACGTGGGACCACGTGGGACACCGTTGGACACCGTTGCACACCGTTGGACACCGTTGGACATCGTTGGACACCGTGGGACAACGTGGGACAACGTGGGACAACGTGGGACATCGTGGGACAACGTGGGACAACGTGGGACCACGTGGGACACCGTTGGACATCGTTGGACACCGTGGGACAACGTGGGACAACGTGGGACAACGTGGGACACCGTTGGACACCGTTGGACACCGTTGGACACCGTTGGACATCGTTGGACACCGTGGGACAACGTGGGACAACGTGGGACAACGTGGGAAACCATGGAACAACGTGGGACAACGTGGGACACCGTTGGACATCGTTGGACAACGTGGGACAACGTGGGACAACGTGGGACAACGTGGGACAACGTGGGACAACGTGGGACATCGTGGGACAACGTGGGACAACGTGGGACAACGTGGGAAACCATGGAACAACGTGGGACAACGTGGGACATCGTGGGACAACGTGGGACAACGTGGGACAACGTGGGAAACCATGGAACAACGTGGGACAACGTGGGACACCGTTGGACATCGTTGGACATCGTTGGACACCGTGGGACAACGTGGGACAACGTGGGAAAACGTGGGACAACGTGGGACACCGTTGGACATCGCTGGACACCGTTGGACATCGCTGGACACCGTTGGACATCGTTGGACACCGTGGGACAACGTGGGACAACGTGGGACCACGTGGGACAACGTGGGACAACGTGGGACAACGTGGGACAACGTGGGACATCGTGGGACAACGTGGGACAACGTGGGACAACGTGGGACAACGTGGGACAACGTGGGAAACCATGGAACAACGTGGGACAACGTGGGACACCGTTGGACAACGTGGGACAACGTGGGACAACGTGGGACAACGTGGGACAACGTGGGACAACGTGGGACAACGTGGGACAACGTGGGACAACGTGGGACAACGTGGGACCACGTGGGACAACGTGGGACAACGTGGGACAACGTGGGACAACGTGGGACATCGTGGGACTACGTGGGACAACGTGGGACAACGTGGGACAACGTGGGACAACGTGGGACACCGTTGGACACCGTTGGACACCGTTGGACACCGTTGGACATCGTTGGACACCGTGGGACAACGTGGGACAACGTGGGACAACGTGGGAAACCATGGAACAACGTGGGACAACGTGGGACACCGTTGGACATCGTTGGACATCGTTGGACACCGTGGGACAACGTGGGACAACGTGGGAAAACGTGGGACAACGTGGGACACCGTTGGACATCGCTGGACACCGTTGGACATCGTTGGACACCGTGGGACAACGTGGGACAACGTGGGACAACGTGGGACAACGTGGGACAACGTGGGACAACGTGGGACAACGTGGGACAACGTGGGAAAACGTGGGACAACGTGGGACACCGTTGGACATCGCTGGACACCGTTGGACATCGTTGGACACCGTGGGACAACGTGGGACAACGTGGGACAACGTGGGACAACGTGGGACAACGTGGGACAACGTGGGACAACGTGGGACAACGTGGGACAACGTGGGACAACGTGGGACAACGTGGGACAACGTGGGACATCGTGGGACAACGTGGGACAACGTGGGACAACGTGGGACAACGTGGGACATCGTTGGACACCGTTGGACACCGTGGGACAACGTGGGACAACGTGGGACAACGTGGGACAACGTGGGACAACGTGGGACAACGTGGGACAACGTGGGACACCGTTGGACATCGTTGGACATCGTTGGACACCGTGGGACAACGTGGGACAACGTGGGACAACGTGGGAAACCATGGAACAACGTGGGACAACGTGGGACAACGTGGGACAACGTGGGACAACGTGGGACAACGTGGGACAACGTGGGACAACGTGGGACAACGTGGGACAACGTGGGACAACGTGGGACATCGTGGGACAACGTGGGACAACGTGGGACAACGTGGGACAACGTGGGACATCGTTGGACACCGTTGGACACCGTGGGACAACGTGGGACAACGTGGGACAACGTGGGACAACGTGGGACAACGTGGGACAACGTGGGACAACGTGGGACGACGTGGGACAACGTGGGACAACGTGGGACAACGTGGGACAACGTGGGACATCGTGGGACAACGTGGGACAACGTGGGACAACGTGGGACAACGTGGGACACCGTTGGACATCGTTGGACACCGTGGGACAACGTGGGACAACGTGGGACAACGTGGGACACCGTTGGACACCGTTGGACACCGTTGGACATCGTTGGACACCGTGGGACAACGTGGGACAACGTGGGACAACGTGGGAAACCATGGAACAACGTGGGACAACGTGGGAAACCATGGAACAACGTGGGACAACGTGGGACACCGTTGGACATCGTTGGACAACGTGGGACAACGTGGGACAACGTGGGACAACGTGGGACAACGTGGGACAACGTGGGACAACGTGGGACACCGTTGGACACCGTGGGACACCGTTGGACACCGTTGGACATCGTTGGACACCGTGGGACAACGTGGGACAACGTGGGACAACGTGGGACAACGTGGGACAACGTGGGACAACGTGGGACAACGTGGGACAACGTGGGACAACGTGGGACAACGTGGGACAACGTGGGACATCGTTTGACAACGTGGGACAACGTGGGACAACGTGGGACAACGTGGGACAACGTGGGACAACGTGGGACACCGTTGGACACCGTGGGACACCGTTGGACACCGTTGGACATCGTTGGACACCGTGGGACAACGTGGGACAACGTGGGACAACGTGGGACAACGTGGGACAACGTGGGACAACGTGGGACAACGTGGGACATCGTGGGACAACGTGGGACAACGTGGGACCACGTGGGACACCGTTGGACACCGTTGCACACCGTTGGACACCGTTGGACATCGTTGGACACCGTGGGACAACGTGGGACAACGTGGGACAACGTGGGAAACCATGGAACAACGTGGGACAACGTGGGACACCGTTGGACATCGTTGGACATCGTTGGACACCGTGGGACAACGTGGGACAACGTGGGAAAACGTGGGACAACGTGGGACACCGTTGGACATCGCTGGACACCGTTGGACATCGTTGGACACCGTGGGACAACGTGGGACAACGTGGGACAACGTAGGACAACGTGGGACAACGTGGGACAACGTGGGACAACGTGGGACAACGTGGGACAACGTGGGACATCGTGGGACAACGTGGGACAACGTGGGACAACGTGGGACAACGTGGGACATCGTTGGACACCGTTGGACACCGTGGGACAACGTGGGACAACGTGGGACAACGTGGGACAACGTGGGACAACGTGGGACAACGTGGGACAACGTGGGACAACGTGGGACAACGTGGGACAACGTGGGACAACGTGGGACAACGTGGGACAACGTGGGACAACGTGGGACATCGTGGGACAACGTGGGACAACGTGGGACAACGTGGGCCAACGTGGGACAACGTGGGACACCGTTGGACATCGTTGGACACCGTGGGACAACGTGGGACAACGTGGGACAACGTGGGACACCGTTGGACACCGTTGGACACCGTTGGACACCGTTGGACATCGTTGGACACCGTGGGACAACGTGGGACAACGTGGGACAACGTGGGAAACCATGGAACAACGTGGGACAACGTGGGACACCGTTGGACATCGTTGGACAACGTGGGACAACGTGGGACAACGTGGGACAACGTGGGACTACGTGGGACAACGTGGGACATCGTGGGACAACGTGGGACAACGTGGGACAACGTGGGACAACGTGGGACATCGTTGGACACCGTGGGACAACGTGGGACAACGTGGGACAACGTGGGACAACGTGGGACAACGTGGGACATCGTGGGACAACGTGGGACAACGTGGGACAACGTGGGACAACGTGGGACACCGTTGGACATCGTTGGACAACGTGGGACAACGTGGGACAACGTGGGACAACGTGGGACAACGTGGGACAACGTGGGACACCGTTGGACACCGTGGGACACCGTTGGACACCGTTGGACATCGTTGGACACCGTGGGACAACGCGGGACAACGTGGGACAACGTGGGACAACGTGGGACAACGTGGGACAACGTGGGACAACGTGGGACAACGTGGGACAACGTGGGACAACGTGGGACACCGTTGGACAACGTGGGACACCGTTGGACATCGTTGGACACCGTGGGACACCGTTGGACACCGTTGGACACCGTTGGACACCGTTGGACATCGTTGGACACCGTGGGACAACGTGGGACAACGTGGGACAACGTGGGAAACCATGGAACAACGTGGGACAACGTGGGACATCGTTGGACATCGTTGGACATCGTTGGACACCGTGGGACAACGTGGGACAACGTGGGACAACGTGGGACAACGTCGGACAACGTGGGACACCGTGGGACACCGTTGGACACCGTTGGACATCGTTGGACACCGTGGGACAACGTGGGACAACGTGGGACAACGTGGGACATCGTGGGACAACGTGGGACAACGTGGGACAACGAGGGACACCGTGGGACAACGTGGGACAACGTGGGACAACGTGGGACAACGTGGGACATCGTGGGACAACGTGGGACAACGTGGGACAACGTGGGACAACGTGGGACAACGTGGGACACCGTTGGACACCGTGGGACACCGTTGGACACCGTTGGACATCGTTGGACACCGTGGGACAACGTGGGACAACGTGGGACAACGTGGGACAACGTGGGACATCGTGGGACAACGTGGGACAACGTGGGACAACGTGGGACAACGTGGGACAACGTGGGACAACGTGGGACAACGTGGGACAACGTGGGACAACGTGGGACAACGTGGGACAACGTGGGACAACGTGGGACAACGTGGGACACCGTTGGACATCGTTGGACATCGTTGGACACCGTGGGACAACGTGGGACAACGTGGGACAACGTGGGACAACGTGGGACAACGTGGGACAACGTGGGACAACGTGGGACATCGTGGGACAACGTGGGACAACGTGGGACAACGTGGGACAACGTGGGACACCGTTGGACATCGTTGGACACCGTGGGACAACGTGGGACACCGTTGGACATCGTTGGACACCGTGGGACAACGTGGGACAACGTGGGACAACTTGGGACACCGTTGGACACCGTTGGACACCGTGGGACAACGTGGGACACCGTTGGACAACGTGGGACACCGTTGGACAACGTGGGACACCGTTGGACATCGTTGGACACCGTGGGACAACGTGGGACACCGTTGGACATCGTTGGACACCGTGGGACAACGTGGGACAACGTGGGACAACGTGGGACAACGTGGGACAACGTGGGACAACGTGGGACACCGTTGGACACCGTGGGACACCGTTGGACACCGTTGGACATCGTTGGACACCGTGGGACAACGCGGGACAACGTGGGACAACGTGGGACAACGTGGGACAACGTGGGACAACGTGGGACAACGTGGGACAACGTGGGACAACGTGGGACAACGTGGGACAACGTGGGACACCGTTGGACAACGTGGGACACCGTTGGACATCGTTGGACACCGTGGGACACCGTTGGACACCGTTGGACACCGTTGGACACCGTTGGATATCGTTGGACACCGTGGGACAACGTGGGACAACGTGGGTCAACGTGGGAAACCATGGAACAACGTGGGACAACGTGGGACACCGTTGGACATCGTTGGACATCGTTGGACACCGTGGGACAACGTGGGACAACGTGGGACAACGTGGGACAACGTGGGACAACGTGGGACAACGTGGGACAACGTGGGACATCGTGGGACAACGTGGGACAACGTGGGACAACGTGGGACAACGTGGGACACCGTTGGACATCGTTGGACACCGTGGGACAACGTGGGACACCGTTGGACATCGTTGGACACCGTGGGACAACGTGGGACAACGTGGGACAACTTGGGACACCGTTGGACACCGTTGGACACCGTGGGACAACGTGGGACACCGTTGGACAACGTGGGACACCGTTGGACAACGTGGGACACCGTTGGACATCGTTGGACACCGTGGGACAACGTGGGACACCGTTGGACATCGTTGGACACCGTGGGACAACGTGGGACAACGTGGGACAACTTGGGACACCGTTGGACACCGTTGGACACCGTTGGACACCGTTGGACAACGTGGGACAACGTGGGACACCGTTGGACACCGTTGGACACCGTTGGACATCGTTGGACACCGTGGGACAACGTGGGACAACGTGGGACAACGTGGGAAACCATGGAACAACGTGGGACAACGTGGGACACCGTTGGACATCGTTGGACAACGTGGGACAACGTGGGACAACGTGGGACAACGTGGGACAACGTGGGACAACGTGGGACACCGTTCGACATCGTTGGACAACGTGGGACAACGTGGGACAACGTGGGACAACGTGGGACAACGTGGGACAACGTGGGACAACGTGGGACACCGTTGGACACCGTGGGACACCGTTGGACACCGTTGGACACCGTTGGACATCGTTGGACACCGTGGGACAACGTGGGACAACGTGGGACAACGTGGGACAACGTGGGAAACCATGGAACAACGTGGGACAACGTGGGACACCGTTGGACATCGTTGGACATCGTTGGACACCGTGGGACAACGTGGGACAACGTGGGAAAACGTGGGACAACGTGGGACACCGTGGGACACCGTGGGACAACGTGGGACAACGTGGGACCACGTGGGACAACGTGGGACAACGTGGGACAACGTGGGACAACGTGGGACAACGTGGGACAACGTGGGACACCGTTGGACACCGTTGGACACCGTTGGACACCGTTGGACATCGTTGGACACCGTGGGACAACGTGGGACAACGTGGGACAACGTGGGAAACCATGGAACAACGTGGGACAACGTGGGACACCGTTGGACATCGTTGGACATCGTTGGACACCGTGGGACAACGTGGGACAACGTGGGAAAACGTGGGACAACGTGGGACACCGTTGGACATCGCTGGACACCGTTGGACATCGTTGGACACCGTGGGACAACGTGGGACAACGTGGGACAACGTGGGACAACGCGGGACAACGTGGGACAACGTGGGACAACGTGGGACAACGTGGGACAACGTGGGACAACGTGGGACAACGTGGGACATCGTGGGACAACGTGGGACAACGTGGGACAACGTGGGACAACGTGGGACAACGTGGGACACCGTTGGACACCGTTGGACACCGTTGGACACCGTTGGACATCGTTGGACACCGTGGGACAACGTGGGACAACGTGGGACAACGTGGGAAACCATGGAACAACGTGGGACAACGTGGGACACCGTTGGACATCGTTGGACATCGTTGGACACCGTGGGACAACGTGGGACAACGTGGGAAAACGTGGGACAACGTGGGACACCGTTGGACATCGCTGGACACTGTTGGACATCGTTGGACACCGTGGGACAACGTGGGACAACGTGGGACAACGTGGGACAACGTGGGACAACGTGGGACAACGTGGGACAACGTGGGACAACGTGGGAAAACGTGGGACAACGTGGGACACCGTTGGACATCGCTGGACACCGTTGGACATCGTTGGACACCGTGGGACAACGTGGGACAACGTGGGACAACGTGGGACAACGTGGGACAACGTGGGACAACGTGGGACAACGTGGGACAACGTGGGACAACGTGGGACAACGTGGGACAACGTGGGACAACGTGGGACAACGTGGGACAACGTGGGACAACGTGGGACAACGTGGGACACCGTTGGACACCGTTGGACACCGTTGGACACCGTTGGACATCGTTGGACACCGTGGGACAACGTGGGACAACGTGGGACAACGTGGGAAACCATGGAACAACGTGGGACAACGTGGGACATCGTGGGACAACGTGGGACAACGTGGGACAACGTGGGAAACCATGGAACAACGTGGGACAACGTGGGACACCGTTGGACATCGTTGGACATCGTTGGACACCGTGGGACAACGTGGGACAACGTGGGAAAACGTGGGACAACGTGGGACACCGTTGGACATCGCTGGACACCGTTGGACATCGCTGGACACCGTTGGACATCGCTGGACACCGTTGGACATCGCTGGACACCGTTGGACATCGTTGGACACCGTGGGACAACGTGGGACAACGTGGGACCACGTGGGACAACGTGGGACAACGTGGGACAACGTGGGACAACGTGGGACATCGTGGGACAACGTGGGACAACGTGGGACAACGTGGGACAACGTGGGACAACGTGGGAAACCATGGAACAACGTGGGACAACGTGGGACACCGTTGGACAACGTGGGACAACGTGGGACAACGTGGGACAACGTGGGACAACGTGGGACAACGTGGGACACCGTTGGACATCGTTGGACACCGTGGGACAACGTGGGACAACGTGGGACAACGTGGGACAACGTGGGACAACGTGGGACACCGTTGGACATCGTTGGACACCGTGGGACAACGTGGGACAACGTGGGCCAACGTGGGACACCGTTGGACACCGTTGGACACCGTTGGACACCGTTGGACATCGTTGGACACCGTGGGACAACGTGGGTCAACGTGGGACAACGTGGGAAACCATGGAACAACGTGGGACAACGTGGGACACCGTTGGACATCGTTGGACAACGTGGGACAACGTGGGACAACGTGGGACAACGTGGGACAACGTGGGACAACGTGGGACATCGTGGGACAACGTGGGACAACGTGGGACCACGTGGGACACCGTTGGACACCGTTGGACACCGTTGGACACCGTTGGACATCGTTGGACAACGTGGGACAACGTGGGACAACGTGGGACAACGTGGGACAACGTGGGACATCGTGGGACAACGTGGGACAACGTGGGACAACGTGGGACAACGTGGGACATCGTTGGACACCGTGGGACAACGTGGGACACCGTTGGACATCGCTGGACACCGTTGGACATCGTTGGACACCATGGGACAACGTGGGACAACGTGGGACAACGTGGGACAACGTGGGACAACGTGGGACAACGTGGGACAACGTGGGACAACGTGGGACAACGTGGGACAACGTGGGACAACGTGGGACAACGTGGGACAACGTGGGACAACGTGGGACAACGTGGGACATCGTGGGACAACGTGGGACAACGTGGGACAACGTGGGACAACGTGGGACAACGTGGGACAACGTGGGACATCGTTGGACACCGTTGGACACCGTGGGACAACGTGGGACAACGTGGGACAACGTGGGACAACGTGGGACAACGTGGGACAACGTGGGACAACGTGGGACAACGTGGGACACCGTTGGACATCGCTGGACACCGTTGGACATCGCTGGACACCGTTGGACATCGTTGGACACCGTGGGACAACGTGGGACAACGTGGGACCACGTGGGACAACGTGGGACAACGTGGGACAACGTGGGACAACGTGGGACATCGTGGGACAACGTGGGACAACGTGGGACAACGTGGGACAACGTGGGACAACGTGGGAAACCATGGAACAACGTGGGACAACGTGGGACATCGTGGGACAACGTGGGACAACGTGGGACAACGTGGGACAACGTGGGACAACGTGGGAAACCATGGAACAACGTGGGACAACGTGGGACAACGTGGGACAACGTGGGACAACGTGGGACAACGTGGGACACCGTTGGACATCGTTGGACACCGTGGGACAACGTGGGACAACGTGGGACAACGTGGGACAACGTGGGACAACGTGGGACACCGTTGGACATCGTTGGACACCGTGGGACAACGTGGGACAACGTGGGCCAACCTGGGACACCGTTGGACACCGTTGGACACCGTTGGACACCGTTGGACATCGTTGGACACCGTGGGACAACGTGGGTCAACGTGGGACAACGTGGGAAACCATGGAACAACGTGGGACAACGTGGGACACCGTTGGACATCGTTGGACAACGTGGGACAACGTGGGACAACGTGGGACAACGTGGGACAACGTGGGACAACGTGGGACATCGTTGGACACCGTGGGACAACGTGGGACACCGTTGGACATCGCTGGACACCGTTGGACATCGTTGGACATCGTTGGACACCGTGGGACAACGTGGGTCAACGTGGGACAACGTGGGAAACCATGGAACAACGTGGGACAACGTGGGACAACGTGGGACAACGTGGGACAACGTGGGACATCGTGGGACAACGTGGGACAACGTGGGACAACGTGGGACAACGTGGGACATCGTTGGACACCGTGGGACAACGTGGGACACCGTTGGACATCGCTGGACACCGTTGGACATCGTTGGACACCGTGGGACAACGTGGGACAACGTGGGACAACGTGGGACAACGTGGGACAACGTGGGACAACGTGGGACAACGTGGGACAACGTGGGACAACGTGGGACAACGTGGGACAACGTGGGACAACGTGGGACAACGTGGGACAACGTGGGACAACGTGGGACATCGTGGGACAACGTGGGACAACGTGGGACAACGTGGGACAACGTGGGACAACGTGGGACAACGTGGGACATCGTTGGACACCGTTGGACACCGTGGGACAACGTGGGACAACGTGGGACAACGTGGGACAACGTGGGACAACGTGGGACAACGTGGGACAACGTGGGACACCGTTGGACATCGTTGGACACCGTGGGACAACGTGGGACAACGTGGGACAACGTGGGACAACGTGGGACAACGTGGGACACCGTTGGACATCGTTGGACACCGTGGGACAACGTGGGACAACGTGGGCCAACCTGGGACACCGTTGGACACCGTTGGACACCGTTGGACACCGTTGGACATCGTTGGACACCGTGGGACAACGTGGGACAACGTGGGACAACGTGGGAAACCATGGAACAACGTGGGACAACGTGGGACACCGTTGGACATCGTTGGACAACGTGGGACAACGTGGGACAACGTGGGACAACGTGGGACAACGTGGGACAACGTGGGACACCGTTGGACACCGTTGGACACCGTTGGACACCGTTGGACATCGTTGGACACCGTGGGACAACGTGGGACAACGTGGGACAACGTGGGACAACGTGGGACAACGTGGGACAACGTGGGACAACGTGGGACATCGTGGGACAACGTGGGACAACGTGGGACCACGTGGGACACCGTTGGACACCGTTGGACACCGTTGGACACCGTTGGACATCGTTGGACACCGTGGGACAACGTGGGACAACGTGGGACAACGTGGGAAACCGTGGAACAACGTGGGACAACGTGGGACACCGTTGGACATCGTTGGACATCGTTGGACACCGTGGGACAACGTGGGACAACGTGGGAAAACGTGGGACAACGTGGGACACCGTTGGACATCGCTGGACACCGTTGGACATCGTTGGACACCGTGGGACAACGTGGGACAACGTGGGACAACGTGGGACAACGTGGGACAACGTGGGACAACGTGGGACAACGTGGGACAACGTGGGACAACGTGGGACATCGTGGGACAACGTGGGACAACGTGGGACAACGTGGGACAACGTGGGACATCGTTGGACACCGTTGGACACCGTGGGACAACGTGGGACAACGTGGGACAACGTGGGACAACGTGGGACAACGTGGGACAACGTGGGACAACGTGGGACAACGTGGGACAACGTGGGACAACGTGGGACAACGTGGGACAACGTGGGACAACGTGGGACAACGTGGGACAGCGTGGGACAACGTGGGACAACGTGGGACAACGTGGGCCAACGTGGGACAACGTGGGACACCGTTGGACATCGTTGGACACCGTGGGACAACGTGGGACAACGTGGGACAACGTGGGACACCGTTGGACACCGTTGGACACCGTTGGACACCGTTGGACATCGTTGGACACCGTGGGACAACGTGGGACAACGTGGGACAACGTGGGAAACCATGGAACAGCGTGGGACAACGTGGGACACCGTTGGACATCGTTGGACAACGTGGGACAACGTGGGACAACGTGGGACAACGTGGGACAACGTGGGACAACGTGGGACAACGTGGGACAACGTGGGACAACGTGGGACAACGTGGGACAACGTGGGACAACGTGGGACAACGTGGGACAACGTGGGACATCGTTGGACACCGTTGGACACCGTGGGACAACGTGGGACAACGTGGGACAACGTGGGACAACGTGGGACAACGTGGGACATCGTGGGACAACGTGGGACAACGTGGGACAACGTGGGACATCGTGGGACAACGTGGGACAACGTGGGACAACGTGGGACAACGTGGGACATCGTTGGACACCGTTGGACACCGTGGGACAACGTGGGACAACGTGGGACAACGTGGGACAACGTGGGACAACGTGGGACAACGTGGGACAACGTGGGACAACGTGGGACAACGTGGGACAACGTGGGACAACGTGGGACAACGTGGGACAACGTGGGACAACGTGGGACAACGTGGGACATCGTTGGACACCGTTGGACACCGTGGGACAACGTGGGACAACGTGGGACAACGTGGGACAACGTGGGACAACGTGGGACATCGTGGGACAACGTGGGACAACGTGGGACAACGTGGGACAACGTGGGACATCGTTGGACACCGTTGGACACCGTGGGACAACGTGGGACAACGTGGGACAACGTGGGACAACGTGGGACAACGTGGGACAACGTGGGACATCGTGGGACAACGTGGGACAACGTGGGACAACGTGGGACAACGTGGGACATCGTGGGACAACGTGGGACAACGTGGGACAACGTGGGACACCGTTGGACACCGTTGGACACCGTTGGACATCGTTGGACACCGTGGGACAACGTGGGACAACGTGGGACAACGTGGGAAACCATGGAACAACGTGGGACAACGTGGGACACCGTTGGACATCGTTGGACATCGTTGGACACCGTGGGACAACGTGGGACAACGTGGGACAACGTGGGAAACCATGGAACAACGTGGGACAACGTGGGACAACGTGGGACAACGTGGGACAACGTGGGACAACGTGGGACAACGTGGGACAACGTGGGACAACGTGGGACAACGTGGGACAACGTGGGACATCGTGGGACAACGTGGGACAACGTGGGACAACGTGGGACAACGTGGGACATCGTTGGACACCGTTGGACACCGTGGGACAACGTGGGACAACGTGGGACAACGTGGGACAACGTGGGACAACGTGGGACAACGTGGGACAACGTGGGACAACGTGGGACACCGTTGGACAACGTGGGACACCGTTGGACATCGTTGGACACCGTGGGACACCGTTGGACACCGTTGGACACCGTTGGACACCGTTGGACATCGTTGGACACCGTGGGACAACGTGGGACAACGTGGGACAACGTGGGAAACCATGGAACAACGTGGGACAACGTGGGACACCGTTGGACATCGTTGGACATCGTTGGACACCGTGGGACAATGTGGGACAACGTGGGACAACGTGGGACAACGTCGGACAACGTGGGACAACGTGGGACATCGTGGGACAACGTGGGACAACGTGGGACAACGTGGGACAACGTGGGACAACGTGGGACACCGTTGGACACCGTGGGACACCGTTGGACACCGTTGGACATCGTTGGACACCGTGGGACAACGTGGGACAACGTGGGACAACGTGGGACAACGTGGGACACCGTTGGACATCGTTGGACAACGTGGGACAACGTGGGACAACGTGGGACAACGTGGGACAACGTGGGACAACGTGGGACAACGTGGGACACCGTTGGACACCGTTGGACACCGTTGGACACCGTTGGACATCGTTGGACACCGTGGGACAACGTGGGACAACGTGGGACAACGTGGGACACCGTTGGACACCGTGGGACACCGTTGGACACCGTTGGACACCGTTGGACACCGTGGGACAACGTGGGACAACGTGGGACAACGTGGGAAACCATGGAACAACGTGGGACAACGTGGGACACCGTTGGACATCGTTGGACATCGTTGGACACCGTGGGACAACGTGGGACAACGTGGGAAAACGTGGGACAACGTGGGACACCGTTGGACATCGCTGGACACCGTTGGACATCGTTGGACACCGTGGGACAACGTGGGACAACGTGGGACAACGTGGGACAACGTGGGACAACGTGGGACAACGTGGGACAACGTGGGACAACGTGGGACAACGTGGGACAGCGTGGGACAACGTGGGACAACGTGGGACAACGTGGGACAACGTGGGACATCGTTGGACACCGTTGGACACCGTGGGACAACGTGGGACAACGTGGGACAACGTGGGACAACGTGGGACAACGTGGGACAACGTGGGACAACGTGGGACAACGTGGGACAACGTGGGACAACGTGGGACAACGTGGGACAACGTGGGACAACGTGGGACAACGTGGGACATCGTGGGACAACGTGGGACAACGTGGGACAACGTGGGCCAACGTGGGACAACGTGGGACACCGTTGGACATCGTTGGACACCGTGGGACAACGTGGGACAACGTGGGACAACGTGGGACACCGTTGGACACCGTTGGACACCGTTGGACACCGTTGGACATCGTTGGACACCGTGGGACAACGTGGGACAACGTGGGACAACGTGGGAAACCATGGAACAACGTGGGACAACGTGGGACACCGTTGGACATCGTTGGACAACGTGGGACAACGTGGGACAACGTGGGACAACGTGGGACAACGTGGGACAACGTGGGACACCGTGGGACAACGTGGGACAACGTGGGACAACGTGGGACAAGGTGGGACATCGTTGGACACCGTGGGACAACGTGGGACAACGTGGGACAACGTGGGACAACGTGGGACAACGTGGGACATCGTGGGACAACGTGGGACAACGTGGGACAACGTGGGACAACGTGGGACACCGTTGGACATCGTTGGACAACGTGGGACAACGTGGGACAACGTGGGACAACGTGGGACAACGTGGGACAACGTGGGACACCGTTGGACACCGTGGGACACCGTTGGACACCGTTGGACATCGTTGGACACCGTGGGACAACGCGGGACAACGTGGGACAACGTGGGACAACGTGGGACAACGTGGGACAACGTGGGACAACGTGGGACAACGTGGGACAACGTGGGACAACGTGGGACACCGTTGGACAACGTGGGACACCGTTGGACATCGTTGGACACCGTGGGACACCGTTGGACACCGTTGGACACCGTTGGACACCGTTGGACATCGTTGGACACCGTGGGACAACGTGGGACAACGTGGGACAACGTGGGACAACGTGGGACAACGTGGGACATCGTGGGACAACGTGGGACAACGTGGGACCACGTGGGACACCGTTGGACACCGTTGGACACCGTTGGACACCGTTGGACATCGTTGGACACCGTGGGACAACGTGGGACAACGTGGGACAACGTGGGAAACCATGGAACAACGTGGGACAACGTGGGACACCGTTGGACATCGTTGGACATCGTTGGACACCGTGGGACAACGTGGGACAACGTGGGAAAACGTGGGACAACGTGGGACACCGTTGGACATCGCTGGACACCGTTGGACATCGTTGGACACCGTGGGACAACGTGGGACAACGTGGGACAACGTGGGACAACGTGGGACAACGTGGGACAACGTGGGACAACGTGGGACAACGTGGGACAACGTGGGACATCGTGGGACAACGTGGGACAACGTGGGACAACGTGGGACAACGTGGGACATCGTTGGACACCGTGGGACACCGTGGGACAACGTGGGACAACGTGGGACAACGTGGGACAACGTGGGACAACGTGGGACAACGTGGGACAACGTGGGACAACGTGGGACAACGTGGGACAACGTGGGACAACGTGGGACAACGTGGGACAACGTGGGACAACGTGGGACACCGTGGGACAACGTGGGACAACGTGGGACAACGTGGGCCAACGTGGGACAACGTGGGACACCGTTGGACATCGTTGGACACCGTGGGACAACGTGGGACAACGTGGGACAACGTGGGACACCGTTGGACACCGTTGGACACCGTTGGACACCGTTGGACATCGTTGGACACCGTGGGACAACGTGGGACAACGTGGGACAACGTGGGAAACCATGGAACAGCGTGGGACAACGTGGGACACCGTTGGACATCGTTGGACAACGTGGGACAACGTGGGACAACGTGGGACAACGTGGGACAACGTGGGACAACGTGGGACAACGTGGGACAACGTGGGACATCGTGGGACAACGTGGGACAACGTGGGACAACGTGGGACAACGTGGGACATCGTTGGACACCGTTGGACACCGTGGGACAACGTGGGACAACGTGGGACAACGTGGGACAACGTGGGACAACGTGGGACAACGTGGGACAACGTGGGACAACGTGGGACAACGTGGGACAACGTGGGACAACGTGGGACAACGTGGGACAACGTGGGACAACGTGGGACAACGTGGGACATCGTTGGACACCGTTGGACACCGTGGGACAACGTGGGACAACGTGGGACAACGTGGGACAACGTGGGACAACGTGGGACATCGTGGGACAACGTGGGACAACGTGGGACAACGTGGGACAACGTGGGACATCGTTGGACACCGTTGGACACCGTGGGACAACGTGGGACAACGTGGGACAACGTGGGACAACGTGGGACAACGTGGGACACCGTTGGACATCGTTGGACATCGTTGGACACCGTGGGACAACGTGGGACAACGTGGGAAACCATGGAACAACGTGGGACAACGTGGGACAACGTGGGACAACGTGGGACAACGTGGGACAACGTGGGACAACGTGGGACAACGTGGGACAACGTGGGACAACGTGGGACAACGTGGGACATCGTGGGACAACGTGGGACAACGTGGGACAACGTGGGACAACGTGGGACATCGTTGGACACCGTTGGACACCGTGGGACAACGTGGGACAACGTGGGACAACGTGGGACAACGTGGGACAACGTGGGACAACGTGGGACAACGTGGGACAACGTGGGACACCGTTGGACAACGTGGGACACCGTTGGACATCGTTGGACACCGTGGGACACCGTTGGACACCGTTGGACACCGTTGGACACCGTTGGACATCGTTGGACACCGTGGGACAACGTGGGACAACGTGGGACAACGTGGGAAACCATGGAACAACGTGGGACAACGTGGGACACCGTTGGACATCGTTGGACATCGTTGGACACCGTGGGACAATGTGGGACAACGTGGGACAACGTGGGACAACGTCGGACAACGTGGGACAACGTGGGACATCGTGGGACAACGTGGGACAACGTGGGACAACGTGGGACAACGTGGGACAACGTGGGACACCGTTGGACACCGTGGGACACCGTTGGACACCGTTGGACATCGTTGGACACCGTGGGACAACGTGGGACAACGTGGGACAACGTGGGACAACGTGGGACACCGTTGGACATCGTTGGACAACGTGGGACAACGTGGGACAACGTGGGACAACGTGGGACAACGTGGGACAACGTGGGACAACGTGGGACACCGTTGGACACCGTGGGACACCGTTGGACACCGTTGGACATCGTTGGACACCGTGGGACAACGTGGGACAACGTGGGACAACGTGGGACACCGTTGGACACCGTGGGACACCGTTGGACACCGTTGGACACCGTTGGACACCGTGGGACAACGTGGGACAACGTGGGACAACGTGGGAAACCATGGAACAACGTGGGACAACGTGGGACACCGTTGGACATCGTTGGACATCGTTGGACACCGTGGGACAACGTGGGACAACGTGGGAAAACGTGGGACAACGTGGGACACCGTTGGACATCGCTGGACACCGTTGGACATCGTTGGACACCGTGGGACAACGTGGGACAACGTGGGACAACGTGGGACAACGTGGGACAACGTGGGACAACGTGGGACAACGTGGGACAACGTGGGACAACGTGGGACAGCGTGGGACAACGTGGGACAACGTGGGACAACGTGGGACAACGTGGGACATCGTTGGACACCGTTGGACACCGTGGGACAACGTGGGACAACGTGGGACAACGTGGGACAACGTGGGACAACGTGGGACAACGTGGGACAACGTGACACGTGGACAACGTGGGACAACGTGGGACAACGTGGGACAACGTGGGACAACGTGGGACATCGAACGTGGGACATCGTGGGACAACGTGGGACAACGTGGGACACCGTTGGACACCGTTGGACACCGTTGGACACCGTGGGACAACGTGGGACAACGTGGGACAACGTGGGAAACCATGGAACAACGTGGGACAACGTGGGACACCGTTGGACATCGTTGGACATCGTTGGACACCGTGGGACAACGTGGGACAACGTGGGAAAACGTGGGACAACGTGGGACACCGTTGGACATCGCTGGACACCGTTGGACATCGTTGGACACCGTGGGACAACGTGGGACAACGTGGGACAACGTGGGACAACGTGGGACAACGTGGGACAACGTGGGACAACGTGGGACAACGTGGGACAACGTGGGACATCGTGGGACAACGTGGGACAACGTGGGACAACGTGGGACAACGTGGGACATCGTTGGACACCGTTGGACACCGTGGGACAACGTGGGACAACGTGGGACAACGTGGGACAACGTGGGACAACGTGGGACAACGTGGGACAACGTGGGACAACGTGGGACAACGTGGGACAACGTGGGACAACGTGGGACAACGTGGGACAACGTGGGACAACGTGGGACATCGTGGGACAACGTGGGACAACGTGGGACAACGTGGGCCAACGTGGGACAACGTGGGACACCGTTGGACATCGTTGGACACCGTGGGACAACGTGGGACAACGTGGGACAACGTGGGACACCGTTGGACACCGTTGGACACCGTTGGACACCGTTGGACATCGTTGGACACCGTGGGACAACGTGGGACAACGTGGGACAACGTGGGAAACCATGGAACAACGTGGGACAACGTGGGACACCGTTGGACATCGTTGGACAACGTGGGACAACGTGGGACAACGTGGGACAACGTGGGACAACGTGGGACAACGTGGGACATCGTGGGACAACGTGGGACAACGTGGGACAACGTGGGACAACGTGGGACATCGTTGGACACCGTGGGACAACGTGGGACAACGTGGGACAACGTGGGACAACGTGGGACAACGTGGGACATCGTGGGACAACGTGGGACAACGTGGGACAACGTGGGACAACGTGGGACACCGTTGGACATCGTTGGACAACGTGGGACAACGTGGGACAACGTGGGACAACGTGGGACAACGTGGGACAACGTGGGACACCGTTGGACACCGTGGGACACCGTTGGACACCGTTGGACATCGTTGGACACCGTGGGACAACGCGGGACAACGTGGGACAACGTGGGACAACGTGGGACAACGTGGGACAACGTGGGACAACGTGGGACAACGTGGGACAACGTGGGACAACGTGGGACACCGTTGGACAACGTGGGACACCGTTGGACATCGTTGGACACCGTGGGACACCGTTGGACACCGTTGGACACCGTTGGACACCGTTGGACATCGTTGGACACCGTGGGACAACGTGGGACAACGTGGGACAACGTGGGAAACCATGGAACAACGTGGGACAACGTGGGACACCGTTGGACATCGTTGGACATCGTTGGACACCGTGGGACAACGTGGGACAACGTGGGACAACGTGGGACAACGTCGGACAACGTGGGACACCGTGGGACACCGTTGGACACCGTTGGACATCGTTGGACACCGTGGGACAACGTGGGACAACGTGGGACAACGTGGGACAACGTGGGACATCGTGGGACAACGTGGGACAACGTGGGACAACGAGGGACACCGTGGGACAACGTGGGACAACGTGGGACAACGTGGGACAACGTGGGACATCGTGGGACAACGTGGGACAACGTGGGACAACGTGGGACAACGTGGGACAACGTGGGACACCGTTGGACACCGTGGGACACCGTTGGACACCGTTGGACATCGTGGGACACCGTGGGACAACGTGGGACAACGTGGGACAACGTGGGACAACGTGGGACATCGTGGGACAACGTGGGACAACGTGGGACAACGTGGGACAACGTGGGACAACGTGGGACAACGTGGGACAACGTGGGACAACGTGGGACAACGTGGGACAACGTGGGACAACGTGGGACAACGTGGGACAACGTGGGACAACGTGGGACAACGTGGGACAACGTGGGACAACGTGGGACAACGTGGGACAACGTGGGACAACGTGGGACAACGTGGGACAACGTGGGACAACGTGGGACACCGTTGGACACCGTGGGACACCGTTGGACACCGTTGGACATCGTTGGACACCGTGGGACAACGTGGGACAACGTGGGACAACGTGGGACAACGTGGGACAACGTGGGACACCGTTGGACACCGTGGGACACCGTTGGACAACGTTGGACATCGTTGGACACCGTGGGACAACGCGGGACAACGTGGGACAACGTGGGACAACGTGGGACAACGTGGGACAACGTGGGACAACGTGGGACAACGTGGGACAACGTGGGACAACGTGGGACACCGTTGGACAACGTGGGACACCGTTGGACATCGTTGGACACCGTGGGACACCGTTGGACACCGTTGGACACCGTTGGACACCGTTGGATATCGTTGGACACCGTGGGACAACGTGGGACAACGTGGGACAACGTGGGAAACCATGGAACAACGTGGGACAACGTGGGACACCGTTGGACATCGTTGGACATCGTTGGACACCGTGGGACAACGTGGGACAACGTGGGACAACGTGGGACAACGTCGGACAACGTGGGACACCGTGGGACACCGTTGGACACCGTTGGACATCGTTGGACACCGTGGGACAACGTGGGACAACGTGGGACTACGTGGGACAACGTGGGACATCGTGGGACAACGTGGGACAACGTGGGACAACGTGGGACAACGTGGGACAACGTGGGACAACGTGGGACAACGTGGGACAACGTGGGACAACGTGGGACAACGTGGGACAACGTGGGACAACGTGGGACAACGTGGGACAACGTGGGACAACGTGGGACAACGTGGGACATCGTGGGACAACGTGGGACAACGTGGGACAACGTGGGACAACGTGGGACAACGTGGGACACCGTTGGACATCGTTGGACACCGTGGGACAACGTGGGACACCGTTGGACAACGTGGGACACCGTTGGACATCGTTGGACACCGTGGGACAACGTGGGACACCGTTGGACATCGTTGGACACCGTGGGACAACGTGGGACAACGTGGGACAACTTGGGACACCGTTGGACACCGTTGGACACCGTTGGACACCGTTGGACAACGTGGGACAACGTGGGACACCGTTGGACACCGTTGGACACCGTTGGACATCGTTGGACACCGTGGGACAACGTGGGACAACGTGGGACAACGTGGGAAACCATGGAACAACGTGGGACAACGTGGGACACCGTAGGACATCGTTGGACAACGTGGGACAACGTGGGACAACGTGGGACAACGTGGGACAACGTGGGACAACGTGGGACAACGTGGGACACCGTTCGACATCGTTGGACAACGTGGGACAACGTGGGACAACGTGGGACAACGTGGGACAACGTGGGACAACGTGGGACAACGTGGGACAACGTGGGACACCGTTGGACACCGTGGGACACCGTTGGACACCGTTGGACACCGTTGGACATCGTTGGACACCGTGGGACAACGTGGGACAACGTGGGACAACGTGGGACAACGTGGGAAACCATGGAACAACGTGGGACAACGTGGGACACCGTTGGACATCGTTGGACATCGTTGGACACCGTGGGACAACGTGGGACAACGTGGGAAAACGTGGGACAACGTGGGACACCGTTGGACACCGTGGGACAACGTGGGACAACGTGGGACCACGTGGGACAACGTGGGACAACGTGGGACAACGTGGGACAACGTGGGACAACGTGGGACAACGTGGGACAACGTGGGAAAACGTGGGACAACGTGGGACACCGTTGGACATCGTTGGACACCGTGGGACAACGTGGGACAACGTGGGACAACGTGGGAAACCATGGAACAACGTGGGACAACGTGGGACACCGTTGGACATCGTTGGACATCGTTGGACACCGTGGGACAACGTGGGACAACGTGGGAAAACGTGGGACAACGTGGGACACCGTTGGACATCGCTGGACACCGTTGGACATCGTTGGACACCGTGGGACAACGTGGGACAACGTGGGACAACGTGGGACAACGCGGGACAACGTGGGACAACGTGGGACAACGTGGGACAACGTGGGACAACGTGGGACAACGTGGGACAACGTGGGACACCGTGGGACATCGTGGGACAACGTGGGACAACGTGGGACAACGTGGGACAACGTGGGACAACGTGGGACACCGTTGGACACCGTTGGACACCGTTGGACACCGTTGGACATCGTTGGACACCGTGGGACAACGTGGGACAACGTGGGACAACGTGGGAAACCATGGAACAACGTGCGACAACGTGGGACACCGTTGGACATCGTTGGACATCGTTGGACACCGTGGGACAACGTGGGACAACGTGGGAAAACGTGGGACAACGTGGGACACCGTTGGACATCGCTGGACACCGTTGGACATCGTTGGACACCGTGGGACAACGTGGGACAACGTGGGACAACGTGGGACAACGTGGGACAACGTGGGACAACGTGGGACAACGTGGGACAACGTGGGAAAACGTGGGACAACGTGGGACACCGTTGGACACCGTTGGACACCGTTGGACATCGTTGGACACCGTGGGACAACGTGGGACAACGTGGGACAACGTGGGAAACCATGGAACAACGTGGGACAACGTGGGACACCGTTGGACAACGTGGGACAACGTGGGACAACGTGGGACAACGTGGGACAACGTGGGACAACGTGGGACAACGTGGGACACCGTTCGACATCGTTGGACAACGTGGGACAACGTGGGACAACGTGGGACAACGTGGGACAACGTGGGACACCGTTGGACACCGTGGGACACCGTTGGACACCGTTGGACACCGTTGGACATCGTTGGACACCGTGGGACAACGTGGGACAACGTGGGACAACGTGGGACAACGTGGGAAACCATGGAACAACGTGGGACAACGTGGGACACCGTTGGACATCGTTGGACATCGTTGGACACCGTGGGACAACGTGGGAAACCATGGAACAACGTGGGACAACGTGGGACACCGTTGGACATCGTTGGACATCGTTGGACACCGTGGGACAACGTGGGACAACGTGGGAAAACGTGGGACAACGTGGGACACCGTTGGACACCGTGGGACAACGTGGGACAACGTGGGACCACGTGGGACAACGTGGGACAACGTGGGACAACGTGGGACAACGTGGGACAACGTGGGACAACGTGGGACACCGTTGGACACCGTTGGACACCGTTGGACACCGTTGGACATCGTTGGACACCGTGGGACAACGTGGGACAACGTGGGACAACGTGGGACAACGTGGGACAACGTGGGACAACGTGGGACAACGTGGGACAACGTGGGACACCGTGGGACACCGTGGGACACCGTTGGACACCGTTGGACATCGTTGGACACCGTGGGACAACGTGGGACAACGTGGGACAACGTGGGACACCGTTGGACACCGTTGGACACCGTTGGACACCGTTGGACATCGTTGGACACCGTGGGACAACGTGGGACAACGTGGGACAACGTGGGAAACCATGGAACAACGTGGGACAACGTGGGACACCGTTGGACACCGTGGGACACCGTTGGACACCGTTGGACATCGTTGGACACCGTGGGACAACGTGGGACAACGTGGGACAACGTGGGACAACGTGGGACAACGTGGGACAGCGTGGGACAACGTGGGACATCGTGGGACAACGTGGGACAACGTGGGACCACGTGGGACACCGTTGGACACCGTTGGACACCGTTGGACACCGTTGGACATCGTTGGACACCGTGGGACAACGTGGGACAACGTGGGACAACGTGGGAAACCATGGAACAACGTGGGACAACGTGGGACACCGTTGGACATCGTTGGACATCGTTGGACACCGTGGGACAACGTGGGACAACGTGGGAAAACGTGGGACAACGTGGGACACCGTTGGACATCGCTGGACACCGTTGGACATCGTTGGACACCGTGGGACAACGTGGGACAACGTGGGACAACGTGGGACAACGTGGGACAACGTGGGACAACGTGGGACAACGTGGAACAACGTGGGACAACGTGGGACATCGTGGGACAACGTGGGACAACGTGGGACAACGTGGGACAACGTGGGACATCGTTGGACACCGTTGGACACCGTGGGACAACGTGGGACAACGTGGGACAACGTGGGACAACGTGGGACAACGTGGGAAACCATGGAACAACGTGGGACAACGTGGGACACCGTAGGACATCGTTGGACAACGTGGGACAACGTGGGACAACGTGGGACAACGTGGGACAACGTGGGACAACGTGGGACAACGTGGGACACCGTTCGACATCGTTGGACAACGTGGGACAACGTGGGACAACGTGGGACAACGTGGGACAACGTGGGACAACGTGGGACAACGTGGGACACCGTGGGACACCGTTGGACACCGTGGGACACCGTTGGACACCGTTGGACACCGTTGGACATCGTTGGACACCGTGGGACAACGTGGGACAACGTGGGACAACGTGGGACAACGTGGGAAACCATGGAACAACGTGGGACAACGTGGGACACCGTTGGACATCGTTGGACATCGTTGGACACCGTGGGACAACGTGGGACAACGTGGGAAAACGTGGGACAACGTGGGACACCGTTGGACACCGTGGGACAACGTGGGACAACGTGGGACCACGTGGGACAACGTGGGACAACGTGGGACAACGTGGGACAACGTGGGACAACGTGGGACAACGTGGGAAAACGTGGGACAACGTGGGACACCGTTGGACATCGTTGGACACCGTGGGACAACGTGGGACAACGTGGGACAACGTGGGAAACCATGGAACAACGTGGGACAACGTGGGACACCGTTGGACATCGTTGGACATCGTTGGACACCGTGGGACAACGTGGGACAACGTGGGAAAACGTGGGACAACGTGGGACACCGTTGGACATCGCTGGACACCGTTGGACATCGTTGGACACCGTGGGACAACGTGGGACAACGTGGGACAACGTGGGACAACGCGGGACAACGTGGGACAACGTGGGACAACGTGGGACAACGTGGGACAACGTGGGACAACGTGGGACAACGTGGGACAACGTGGGACATCGTGGGACAACGTGGGACAACGTGGGACAACGTGGGACAACGTGGGACAACGTGGGACACCGTTGGACACCGTTGGACACCGTTGGACACCGTTGGACATCGTTGGACACCGTGGGACAACGTGGGACAACGTGGGACAACGTGGGAAACCATGGAACAACGTGCGACAACGTGGGACACCGTTGGACATCGTTGGACATCGTTGGACACCGTGGGACAACGTGGGACAACGTGGGAAAACGTGGGACAACGTGGGACACCGTTGGACATCGCTGGACACCGTTGGACATCGTTGGACAACGTGGGACAACGTGGGACAACGTGGGACAACGTGGGACAACGTGGGACAACGTGGGACAACGTGGGACAACGTGGGACAACGTGGGAAAACGTGGGACAACGTGGGACACCGTTGGACACCGTTGGACACCGTTGGACATCGTTGGACACCGTGGGACAACGTGGGACAACGTGGGACAACGTGGGAAACCATGGAACAACGTGGGACAACGTGGGACACCGTTGGACAACGTGGGACAACGTGGGACAACGTGGGACAACGTGGGACAACGTGGGACAACGTGGGACAACGTGGGACACCGTTCGACATCGTTGGACAACGTGGGACAACGTGGGACAACGTGGGACAACGTGGGACAACGTGGGACACCGTTGGACACCGTGGGACACCGTTGGACACCGTTGGACACCGTTGGACACCGTTGGACACCGTGGGACAACGTGGGACAACGTGGGACAACGTGGGACAACGTGGGAAACCATGGAACAACGTGGGACAACGTGGGACACCGTTGGACATCGTTGGACATCGTTGGACACCGTGGGACAACGTGGGAAACCATGGAACAACGTGGGACAACGTGGGACACCGTTGGACATCGTTGGACATCGTTGGACACCGTGGGACAACGTGGGACAACGTGGGAAAACGTGGGACAACGTGGGACACCGTTGGACACCGTGGGACAACGTGGGACAACGTGGGACCACGTGGGACAACGTGGGACAACGTGGGACAACGTGGGACAACGTGGGACAACGTGGGACAACGTGGGACACCGTTGGACACCGTTGGACACCGTTGGACACCGTTGGACATCGTTGGACACCGTGGGACAACGTGGGACAACGTGGGACAACGTGGGACAACGTGGGACAACGTGGGACAACGTGGGACAACGTGGGACAACGTGGGACACCGTTGGACACCGTGGGACACCGTTGGACACCGTTGGACATCGTTGGACACCGTGGGACAACGTGGGACAACGTGGGACAACGTGGGACACCGTTGGACACCGTTGGACACCGTTGGACACCGTTGGACATCGTTGGACACCGTGGGACAACGTGGGACAACGTGGGACAACGTGGGAAACCATGGAACAACGTGGGACAACGTGGGACACCGTTGGACACCGTGGGACACCGTTGGACACCGTTGGACATCGTTGGACACCGTGGGACAACGTGGGACAACGTGGGACAACGTGGGACAACGTGGGACAACGTGGGACAACGTGGGACAACGTGGGACATCGTGGGACAACGTGGGACAACGTGGGACAACGTGGGACACCGTTGGACACCGTTGGACACCGTTGGACACCGTTGGACATCGTTGGACACCGTGGGACAACGTGGGACAACGTGGGACAACGTGGGAAACCATGGAACAACGTGGGACAACGTGGGACACCGTTGGACATCGTTGGACATCGTTGGACACCGTGGGACAACGTGGGACAACGTGGGAAAACGTGGGACAACGTGGGACACCGTTGGACATCGCTGGACACCGTTGGACATCGTTGGACACCGTGGGACAACGTGGGACAACGTGGGACAACGTGGGACAACGTGGGACAACGTGGGACAACGTGGGACAACGTGGGACAACGTGGGACAACGTGGGACATCGTGGGACAACGTGGGACAACGTGGGACAACGTGGGACAACGTGGGACATCGTTGGACACCGTTGGACACCGTGGGACAACGTGGGACAACGTGGGACAACGTGGGACAACGTGGGACAACGTGGGACAACGTGGGACAACGTGGGACAACGTGGGACAACGTGGGACAACGTGGGACAACGTGGGACAACGTGGGACAACGTGGGACATCGTGGGACAACGTGGGACAACGTGGGACAACGTGGGCCAACGTGGGACAACGTGGCACACCGTTGGACATCGTTGGACACCGTGGGACGACGTGGGACAACGTGGGACAACGTGGGACACCGTTGGACACCGTTGGACACCGTTGGACACCGTTGGACATCGTTGGACACCGTGGGACAACGTGGGACAACGTGGGACAACGTGGGACAACGTGGGAAACCATGGAACAACGTGGGACAACGTGGGACACCGTTGGACATCGTTGGACAACGTGGGACAACGTGGGACAACGTGGGACAACGTGGGACAACGTGGGACAACGTGGGACATCGTGGGACAACGTGGGACAACGTGGGACAACGTGGGACAACGTGGGACATCGTTGGACACCGTGGGACAACGTGGGACAACGTGGGACAACGTGGGACAACGTGGGACAACGTGGGACATCGTGGGACAACGTGGGACAACGTGGGACAACGTGGGACAACGTGGGACACCGTTGGACATCGTTGGACAACGTGGGACAACGTGGGACAACGTGGGACAACGTGGGACAACGTGGGACAACGTGGGACAACGTGGGACAACGTGGGACACCGTTGGACACCGTGGGACACCGTTGGACACCGTTGGACATCGTTGGACACCGTGGGACAACGCGGGACAACGTGGGACAACGTGGGACAACGTGGGACAACGTGGGACAACGTGGGACAACGTGGGACAACGTGGGACAACGTGGGACAACGTGGGACACCGTTGGACAACGTGGGACACCGTTGGACATCGTTGGACACCGTGGGACACCGTTGGACACCGTTGGACACCGTTGGACACCGTTGGACATCGTTGGACAACGTGGGACAACGTGGGACAACGTGGGACAACGTGGGAAACCATGGAACAACGTGGGACAACGTGGGACACCGTTGGACATCGTTGGACATCGTTGGACACCGTGGGACAACGTGGGACAACGTGGGACAACGTGGGACAACGTCGGACAACGTGGGACACCGTGGGACACCGTTGGACACCGTTGGACATCGTTGGACACCGTGGGACAACGTGGGACAACGTGGGACAACGTGGGACAACGTGGGACATCGTGGGACAACGTGGGACAACGTGGGACAACGAGGGACACCGTGGGACAACGTGGGACAACGTGGGACAACGTGGGACAACGTGGGACATCGTGGGACAACGTGGGACAACGTGGGACAACGTGGGACAACGTGGGACAACGTGGGACACCGTTGGACACCGTGGGACACCGTTGGACACCGTTGGACATCGTTGGACACCGTGGGACAACGTGGGACAACGTGGGACAACGTGGGACAACGTGGGACATCGTGGGACAACGTGGGACAACGTGGGACAACGTGGGACAACGTGGGACAACGTGGGACAACGTGGGACAACGTGGGACAACGTGGGACAACGTGGGACAACGTGGGACAACGTGGGACAACGTGGGACAACGTGGGACAACGTGGGACAACGTGGGACAACGTGGGACAACGTGGGACAACGTGGGACAACGTGGGACAACGTGGGACAACGTGGGACAACGTGGGACAACGTGGGACAACGTGGGACAACGTGGGACAACGTGGGACAACGTGGGACAACGTGGGACATCGTGGGACAACGTGGGACAACGTGGGACACCGTTGGACATCGTTGGACACCGTGGGACACCGTTGGACACCGTTGGACACCGTTGGACACCGTTGGATATCGTTGGACACCGTGGGACAACGTGGGACAACGTGGGACAACGTGGGAAACCATGGAACAACGTGGGACAACGTGGGACACCGTTGGACATCGTTGGACATCGTTGGACACCGTGGGACAACGTGGGACAACGTGGGACAACGTGGGACAACGTCGGACAACGTGGGACACCGTGGGACACCGTTGGACACCGTTGGACATCGTTGGACACCGTGGGACAACGTGGGACAACGTGGGACAACGTGGGACAACGTGGGACAACGTGGGACAACGTGGGACACCGTTGGACACCGTGGGACACCGTTGGACACCGTTGGACATCGTTGGACACCGTGGGACAACGTGGGACAACGTGGGACAACGTGGGACAACGTGGGACAACGTGGGACACCGTTGGACACCGTGGGACACCGTTGGACACCGTTGGACATCGTTGGACACCGTGGGACAACGTGGGACAACGTGGGACAACGTGGGACAACGTGGGACAACGTGGGACAACGTGGGACAACGTGGGACAACGTGGGACAACGTGGGACAACGTGGGACAACGTGGGACAACGTGGGACACCGTGGGACAACGTGGGACAACGTGGGACAACGTGGGACAACGTGGGACACCGTGGGACACCGTTGGACATCGTTGGACACCGTGGGACAACGTGGGACACCGTTGGACAACGTGGGACACCGTTGGACATCGTTGGACACCGTGGGACAACGTGGGACACCGTTGGACATCGTTGGACACCGTGGGACAACGTGGGACAACGTGGGACAACTTGGGACACCGTTGGACACCGTTGGACACCGTTGGACACCGTTGGACAACGTGGGACAACGTGGGACACCGTTGGACACCGTTGGACACCGTTGGACATCGTTGGACACCGTGGGACAACGTGGGACAACGTGGGACAACGTGGGAAACCATGGAACAACGTGGGACAACGTGGGACACCGTTGGACATCGTTGGACAACGTGGGACAACGTGGGACAACGTGGGACAACGTGGGACAACGTGGGACAACGTGGGACAACGTGGGACACCGTTCGACATCGTTGGACAACGTGGGACAACGTGGGACAACGTGGGACAACGTGGGACAACGTGGGACAACGTGGGAGAACGTGGGACAACGTGGGAAACCATGGAACAACGTGGGACAACGTGGGACACCGTTGGACATCGTTGGACATCGTTGGACACCGTGGGACAACGTGGGACAACGTGGGAAAACGTGGGACAACGTGGGACACCGTTGGACATCGCTGGACACCGTTGGACATCGTTGGACACCGTGGGACAACGTGGGACAACGTGGGACAACGTGGGACAACGCGGGACAACGTGGGACAACGTGGGACAACGTGGGACAACGTGGGAAAACGTGGGACAACGTGGGACACCGTTGGACACCGTTGGACACCGTTGGACATCGTTGGACACCGTGGGACAACGTGGGACAACGTGGGACAACGTGGGAAACCATGGAACAACGTGGGACAACGTGGGACACCGTTGGACAACGTGGGACAACGTGGGACAACGTGGGACAACGTGGGACAACGTGGGACAACGTGGGACAACGTGGGACACCGTTCGACATCGTTGGACAACGTGGGACAACGTGGGACAACGTGGGACAACGTGGGACAACGTGGGACAACGTGGGACAACGTGGGACAACGTGGGACACCGTTGGACACCGTGGGACACCGTTGGACACCGTTGGACACCGTTGGACATCGTTGGACACCGTGGGACAACGTGGGACAACGTGGGACAACGTGGGACAACGTGGGAAACCATGGAACAACGTGGGACAACGTGGGACACCGTTGGACATCGTTGGACATCGTTGGACACCGTGGGACAACGTGGGACAACGTGGGAAAACGTGGGACAACGTGGGACACCGTTGGACACCGTGGGACAACGTGGGACAACGTGGGACCACGTGGGACAACGTGGGACAACGTGGGACAACGTGGGACAACGTGGGACAACGTGGGACAACGTGGGACACCGTTGGACACCGTTGGACACCGTTGGACACCGTTGGACATCGTTGGACACCGTGGGACAACGTGGGACAACGTGGGACAACGTGGGAAACCATGGAACAACGTGGGACAACGTGGGACACCGTTGGACATCGTTGGACATCGTGGGACACCGTGGGACAACGTGGGACAACGTGGGAAAACGTGGGACAACGTGGGACACCGTTGGACATCGCTGGACACCGTTGGACATCGTTGGACACCGTGGGACAACGTGGGACAACGTGGGACAACGTGGGACAACGCGGGACAACGTGGGACAACGTGGGACAACGTGGGACAACGTGGGACAACGTGGGACAACGTGGGACAACGTGGGACAACGTGGGACATCGTGGGACAACGTGGGACAACGTGGGACAACGTGGGACAACGTGGGACAACGTGGGACAACGTGGGACAACGTGGGACAACGTGGGACAACGTGGGACAACGTGGGACAACGTGGGACAACGTGGGACAACGTGGGACAACGTGGGACAACGTGGGACAACGTGGGACAACGTGGGACAACGTGGGACACCGTTGGACACCGTTGGACACCGTTGGACACCGTTGGACATCGTTGGACACCGTGGGACAACGTGGGACAACGTGGGACAACGTGGGAAACCATGGAACAACGTGGGACAACGTGGGACATCGTGGGACAACGTGGGACAACGTGGGACAACGTGGGAAACCATGGAACAACGTGGGACAACGTGGGACACCGTTGGACATCGTTGGACATCGTTGGACACCGTGGGACAACGTGGGACAACGTGGGAAAACGTGGGACAACGTGGGACACCGTTGGACATCGCTGGACACCGTTGGACATCGCTGGACACCGTGGGACATCGTTGGACACCGTGGGACAACGTGGGACAACGTGGGACCACGTGGGACAACGTGGGACAACGTGGGACAACGTGGGACAACGTGGGACATCGTGGGACAACGTGGGACAACGTGGGACAACGTGGGACAACGTGGGACAACGTGGGAAACCATGGCACAACGTGGGACAACGTGGGACACCGTTGGACAACGTGGGACAACGTGGGACAACGTGGGACAACGTGGGACAACGTGGGACAACGTGGGACACCGTTGGACATCGTTGGACACCGTGGGACAACGTGGGACAACGTGGGACAACGTGGGACAACGTGGGACAGCGTGGGACACCGTTGGACATCGTTGGACACCGTGGGACAACGTGGGACAACGTGGGCCAACCTGGGACACCGTTGGACACCGTTGGACACCGTTGGACACCGTTGGACATCGTTGGACACCGTGGGACAACGTGGGACAACGTGGGACAACGTGGGAAACCATGGAACAACGTGGGACAACGTGGGACACCGTTGGACATCGTTGGACAACGTGGGACAACGTGGGACAACGTGGGACAACGTGGGACAACGTGGGACAACGTGGGACATCGTGGGACAACGTGGGACAACGTGGGACCACGTGGGACAACGTTGGACACCGTTGGACACCGTTGGACACCGTTGGACATCGTTGGACAACGTGGGACAACGTGGGACAACGTGGGACAACGTGGGACAACGTGGGACATCGTGGGACAACGTGGGACACCGTTGGACATCGTTGGACACCGTGGGACAACGTGGGACAACGTGGGACAACGTGGGACAACGTGGGACAGCGTGGGACACCGTTGGACATCGTTGGACACCGTGGGACAACGTGGGACAACGTGGGCCAACCTGGGACACCGTTGGACACCGTTGGACACCGTTGGACACCGTTGGACATCGTTGGACACCGTGGGACAACGTGGGACAACGTGGGACAACGTGGGAAACCATGGAACAACGTGGGACAACGTGGGACACCGTTGGACATCGTTGGACAACGTGGGACAACGTGGGACAACGTGGGACAACGTGGGACAACGTGGGACAACGTGGGACATCGTGGGACAACGTGGGACAACGTGGGACCACGTGGGACAACGTTGGACACCGTTGGACACCGTTGGACACCGTTGGACATCGTTGGACAACGTGGGACAACGTGGGACAACGTGGGACAACGTGGGACAACGTGGGACATCGTGGGACAACGTGGGACAACGTGGGACAACGTGGGACAACGTGGGACATCGTTGGACACCGTGGGACAACGTGGGACACCGTTGGACATCGCTGGACACCGTTGGACATCGTTGGACACCGTGGGACAACGTGGGACAACGTGGGACAACGTGGGACAACGTGGGACAACGTGGGACAACGTGGGACAACGTGGGACAACGTGGGACAACGTGGGACAACGTGGGACAACGTGGGACAACGTGGGACAACGTGGGACAACGTGGGACATCGTGGGACAACGTGGGACAACGTGGGACAACGTGGGACAACGTGGGACAACGTGGGACAACGTGGGACATCGTTGGACACCGTTGGACACCGTGGGACAACGTGGGACAACGTGGGACAACGTGGGACAACGTGGGACAACGTGGGACAACGTGGGACAACGTGGGACAACGTGGGACAACGTGGGACAACGTGGGACAACGTGGGACAACGTGGGACACCGTTGGACATCGTTGGACACCGTGGGACAACGTGGGACAACGTGGGACAACGTGGGACAACGTGGGACAACGTGGGACACCGTTGGACATCGTTGGACACCGTGGGACAACGTGGGACAACGTGGGCCAACCTGGGACACCGTTGGACACCGTTGGACACCGTTGGACACCGTTGGACATCGTTGGACACCGTGGGACAACGTGGGACAACGTGGGACAACGTGGGAAACCATGGAACAACGTGGGACAACGTGGGACACCGTTGGACATCGTTGGACAACGTGGGACAACGTGGGACAACGTGGGACAACGTGGGACAACGTGGGACAACGTGGGACACCGTTGGACACCGTGGGACACCGTTGGACACCGTTGGACATCGTTGGACACCGTGGGACAACGTGGGACAACGTGCGACAGCGTGGGACAACGTGGGACAACGTGGGACAACGTGGGACAACGTGGGACAACGTGGGACAACGTGGGACAACGTGGGACAACGTGGGAAACCATGGAACAACGTGGGACAACGTGGGACACCGTTGGACATCGTTGGACATCGTTGGACACCGTGGGACAACGTGGGACAACGTGGGAAAACGTGGGACAACGTGGGACACCGTTGGACATCGCTGGACACCGTTGGACATCGTTGGACACCGTGGGACAACGTGGGACAACGTGGGACAACGTGGGACAACGTGGGACAACGTGGGACAACGTGGGACAACGTGGGACAACGTGGGACAACGTGGGACATCGTGGGACAACGTGGGACAACGTGGGACAACGTGGGACAACGTGGGACATCGTTGGACACCGTTGGACACCGTGGGACAACGTGGGACAACGTGGGACAACGTGGGACAACGTGGGACAACGTGGGACAACGTGGGACAACTTGGGACAACGTGGGACAACGTGGGACAACGTGGGACAACGTGGGACAACGTGGGACAACGTGGGACAACGTGGGACATCGTGGGACAACGTGGGACAACGTGGGACAACGTGGGCCAACGTGGGACAACGTGGGACAACGTGGGACAACGTGGGACAACGTGGGACATCGTGGGACAACGTGGGACAACGTGGGACAACGTGGGACAACGTGGGACAACGTGGGAAACCATGGAACAACGTGGGACAACGTGGGACACCGTTGGACAACGTGGGACAACGTGGGACAACGTGGGACAACGTGGGACAACGTGGGACAACGTGGGACACCGGTGGACATCGTTGGACACCGTGGGACAACGTGGGACAACGTGGGACAACGTGGGACAACGTGGGACAGCGTGGGACACCGTTGGACATCGTTGGACACCGTGGGACAACGTGGGACAACGTGGGCCAACCTGGGACACCGTTGGACACCGTTGGACACCGTTGGACACCGTTGGACATCGTTGGACACCGTGGGACAACGTGGGACAACGTGGGACAACGTGGGAAACCATGGAACAACGTGGGACAACGTGGGACACCGTTGGACATCGTTGGACAACGTGGGACAACGTGGGACAACGTGGGACAACGTGGGACAACGTGGGACAACGTGGGACATCGTGGGACAACGTGGGACAACGTGGGACCACGTGGGACACCGTTGGACACCGTTGGACACCGTTGGACACCGTTGGACATCGTTGGACAACGTGGGACAACGTGGGACAACGTGGGACAACGTGGGACAACGTGGGACATCGTGGGACAACGTGGGACAACGTGGGACAACGTGGGACAACGTGGGACATCGTTGGACACCGTGGGACAACGTGGGACACCGTTGGACATCGCTGGACACCGTTGGACATCGTTGGACACCGTGGGACAACGTGGGACAACGTGGGACAACGTGGGACAACGTGGGACAACGTGGGACAACGTGGGACAACGTGGGACAACGTGGGACAACGTGGGACAACGTGGGACAACGTGGGACAACGTGGGACAACGTGGGACAACGTGGGACAACGTGGGACATCGTGGGACAACGTGGGACAACGTGGGACAACGTGGGACAACGTGGGACAACGTGGGACAACGTGGGACATCGTTGGACACCGTTGGACACCGTGGGACAACGTGGGACAACGTGGGACAACGTGGGACAACGTGGGAAAACGTGGGACAACGTGGGACACCGTTGGACATCGCTGGACACCGTTGGACATCGTTGGACACCGTGGGACAACGTGGGACAACGTGGGACAACGTGGGACAACGTGGGACAACGTGGGACAACGTGGGACAACGTGGGACAACGTGGGAAAACGTGGGACAACGTGGGACACCGTTGGACATCGCTGGACACCGTTGGACATCGTTGGACACCGTGGGACAACGTGGGACAACGTGGGACAACGTGGGACAACGTGGGACAACGTGGGACAACGTGGGACAACGTGGGACAACGTGGGACACCGTTGGACATCGTTGGACACCGTGGGACAACGTGGGACAACGTGGGCCAACCTGGGACACCGTTGGACACCGTTGGACACCGTTGGACACCGTTGGACATCGTTGGACACCGTGGGACAACGTGGGACAACGTGGGACAACGTGGGAAACCATGGAACAACGTGGGACAACGTGGGACACCGTTGGACATCGTTGGACAACGTGGGACAACGTGGGACAACGTGGGACAACGTGGGACAACGTGGGACAACGTGGGACATCGTGGGACAACGTGGGACAACGTGGGACCACGTGGGACAACGTTGGACACCGTTGGACACCGTTGGACACCGTTGGACACCGTTGGACACCGTTGGACATCGTTGGACAACGTGGGACAACGTGGGACAACGTGGGACAACGTGGGACAACGTGGGACATCGTGGGACAACGTGGGACAACGTGGGACAACGTGGGACAACGTGGGACAACGTGGGACAACGTGGGACAACGTGGGACAACGTGGGACAACGTGGGACAACGTGGGACAACGTGGGACAACGTGGGACATCGTGGGACAACGTGGGACAACGTGGGACAACGTGGGACAACGTGGGACAACGTGGGACAACGTGGGACATCGTTGGACACCGTTGGACACCGTGGGACAACGTGGGACAACGTGGGACAACGTGGGACAACGTGGGACAACGTGGGACAACGTGGGACAACGTGGGACAACGTGGGACAACGTGGGACAACGTGGGACAACGTGGGACAACGTGGGACACCGTTGGACATCGTTGGACACCGTGGGACAACGTGGGACAACGTGGGACAACGTGGGACAACGTGGGACAACGTGGGACACCGTTGGACATCGTTGGACACCGTGGGACAACGTGGGACAACGTGGGCCAACCTGGGACACCGTTGGACACCGTTGGACACCGTTGGACACCGTTGGACATCGTTGGACACCGTGGGACAACGTGGGACAACGTGGGACAACGTGGGAAACCATGGAACAACGTGGGACAACGTGGGACACCGTTGGACATCGTTGGACAACGTGGGACAACGTGGGACAACGTGGGACAACGTGGGACAACGTGGGACAACGTGGGACACCGTTGGACACCGTGGGACACCGTTGGACACCGTTGGACATCGTTGGACACCGTGGGACAACGTGGGACAACGTGCGACAGCGTGGGACAACGTGGGACAACGTGGGACAACATGGGACAACGTGGGACAACGTGGGACAACGTGGGACAACGTGGGACAACGTGGGAAACCATGGAACAACGTGGGACAACGTGGGACACCGTTGGACATCGTTGGACATCGTTGGACACCGTGGGACAACGTGGGACAACGTGGGAAAACGTGGGACAACGTGGGACACCGTTGGACATCGCTGGACACCGTTGGACATCGTTGGACACCGTGGGACAACGTGGGACAACGTGGGACAACGTGGGACAACGTGGGACAACGTGGGACAACGTGGGACAACGTGGGACAACGTGGGACAACGTGGGACATCGTGGGACAACGTGGGACAACGTGGGACAACGTGGGACAACGTGGGACATCGTTGGACACCGTTGGACACCGTGGGACAACGTGGGACAACGTGGGACAACGTGGGACAACGTGGGACAACGTGGGACAACGTGGGACAACGTGGGACAACGTGGGACAACGTGGGACAACGTGGGACAACGTGGGACAACGTGGGACATCGTGGGACAACGTGGGACAACGTGGGACAACGTGGGACAACGTGGGACAACGTGGGAAACCATGGAACAACGTGGGACAACGTGGGACACCGTTGGACAACGTGGGACAACGTGGGACAACGTGGGACAACGTGGGACAACGTGGGACAACGTGGGACACCGTTGGACAACGTGGGACAACGTGGGACAACGTGGGACAACGTGGGACAACGTGGGACAACGTGGGACACCGTGGGACACCGGTGGACATCGTTGGACACCGTGGGACAACGTGGGACAACGTGGGACAACGTGGGACAACGTGGGACAACGTGGGACAACGTGGGACAACGTGGGACAACGTGGGACACCGTTGGACATCGTTGGACACCGTGGGACAACGTGGGACAACGTGGGCCAACCTGGGACACCGTTGGACACCGTTGGACACCGTTGGACACCGTTGGACATCGTTGGACACCGTGGGACAACGTGGGACAACGTGGGACAACGTGGGAAACCATGGAACAACGTGGGACAACGTGGGACACCGTTGGACATCGTTGGACAACGTGGGACAACGTGGGACAACGTGGGACAACGTGGGACAACGTGGGACAACGTGGGACATCGTGGGACAACGTGGGACAACGTGGGACCACGTGGGACACCGTTGGACACCGTTGGACACCGTTGGACACCGTTGGACATCGTTGGACAACGTGGGACAACGTGGGACAACGTGGGACAACGTGGGACAACGTGGGACATCGTGGGACAACGTGGGACAACGTGGGACAACGTGGGACAACGTGGGACATCGTTGGACACCGTGGGACAACGTGGGACACCGTTGGACATCGCTGGACACCGTTGGACATCGTTGGACACCGTGGGACAACGTGGGACAACGTGGGACAACGTGGGACAACGTGGGACAACGTGGGACAACGTGGGACAACGTGGGACAACGTGGGACAACGTGGGACAACGTGGGACAACGTGGGACAACGTGGGACAACGTGGGACAACGTGGGACAACGTGGGACATCGTGGGACAACGTGGGACAACGTGGGACAACGTGGGACAACGTGGGACAACGTGGGACAACGTGGGACATCGTTGGACACCGTTGGACACCGTGGGACAACGTGGGACAACGTGGGACAACGTGGGACAACGTGGGACAACGTGGGACAACGTGGGACAACGTGGGACAACGTGGGACAACGTGGGACAACGTGGGACAACGTGGGACAACGTGGGACACCGTTGGACATCGTTGGACACCGTGGGACAACGTGGGACAACGTGGGACAACGTGGGACAACGTGGGACAACGTGGGACACCGTTGGACATCGTTGGACACCGTGGGACAACGTGGGACAACGTGGGCCAACCTGGGACACCGTTGGACACCGTTGGACACCGTTGGACACCGTTGGACATCGTTGGACACCGTGGGACAACGTGGGACAACGTGGGACAACGTGGGAAACCATGGAACAACGTGGGACAACGTGGGACACCGTTGGACATCGTGGGACAACGTGGGACAACGTGGGACAACGTGGGACAACGTGGGACATCGTTGGACACCGTTGGACACCGTGGGACAACGTGGGACAACGTGGGACAACGTGGGACAACGTGGGACAACGTGGGACAACGTGGGACAACGTGGGACAACGTGGGACATCGTGGGACAACGTGGGACAACGTGGGACAACGTGGGACAACGTGGGACGTCGTGGGACAACGTGGGACAACGTGGGACAACGTGGGACAACGTGGGACAACGTGGGACACCGTTGGACATCGTTGGGCACCGTGGGACAACGTGGGACAACGTGGGACAACGTGGGACACCGTTGGACACCGTTGGACACCGTTGGACACCGTTGGACACCGTTGGACATCGTTGGACACCGTGGGACAACGTGGGACAACGTGGGACAACGTGGGACAACGTGGGACAACGTGGGACAACGTGGGACAACGTGGGACAACGTGGGACATCGTGGGACAACGTGGGACAACGTGGGACAACGTGGGACAACGTGGGACATCGTTGGACACCGTTGGACACCGTGGGACAACGTGGGACAACGTGGGACAACGTGGGACAACGTGGGACAACGTGGGACAACGTGGGACAACGTGGGACAACGTGGGACATCGTGGGACAACGTGGGACAACGTGGGACAACGTGGGACAACGTGGGACGTCGTGGGACAACGTGGGACAACGTGGGACAACGTGGGACAACGTGGGACAACGTGGGACACCGTTGGACATCGTTGGGCACCGTGGGACAACGTGGGACAACGTGGGACAACGTGGGACACCGTTGGACACCGTTGGACACCGTTGGACACCGTTGGACACCGTTGGACATCGTTGGACACCGTGGGACAACGTGGGACAACGTGGGACAACGTGGGAAACCATGGAACAACGTGGGACAACGTGGGACACCGTTGGACATCGTCGGACAACGTGGGACAACGTGGGACAACGTGGGACAACGTGGGACAACGTGGGACAACGTGGGACAACGTGGGACACCGTTGGACACCGTGGGACACCGTTGGACACCGTTGGACATCGTTGGACACCGTGGGACAACGTGGGACAACGTGGGACAACGTGGGACAACGTGGGACACCTTTGGACATCGCTGGACACCGTTGGACTTCGTTGGACACCGTGGGACAACGTGGGACAACGTGGGACAACGTGGGACAACGTGGGACAACGTGGGACAACGTGGGACAACGTGGGACAACGTGGGACAACGTGGGACAACGTGGGACATCGTGGGACAACGTGGGACAACGTGGGACAACGTGGGACAACGTGGGACATCGTTGGACACCGTTGGACACCGTGGGACAACGTGGGACAACGTGGGACAACGTGGGACAACGTGGGACAACGTGGGACAACGTGGGACAACGTGGGACAACGTGGGACATCGTGGGACAACGTGGGACAACGTGGGACAACGTGGGACATCGTGGGACAACGTGGGACAACGTGGGACAACGTGGGACAACGTGGGACAACGTGGGACACCGTTGGACATCGTTGGACACCGTGGGACAACGTGGGACAACGTGGGACAACGTGGGACACCGTTGGACACCGTTGGACACCGTTGGACACCGTTGGACACTGTTGGACATCGTTGGACACCGTGGGACAACGTGGGACAACGTGGGACAACGTGGGAAACCATGGAACAACGTGGGACAACGTGGGACACCGTTGGACATCGTCGGACAACGTGGGACAACGTGGGACAACGTGGGACAACGTGGGACAACGTGGGACAACGTGGGACAACGTGGGACAACGTGGGACAACGTGGGACAACGTGGGACATCGTGGGACAACGTGGGACAACGTGGGACAACGTGGGACATCGTGGGACAACGTGGGACAACGTGGGACAACGTGGGACACCGTTGGACACCGTTGGACACCGTTGGACACCGTTGGACATCGTTGGACACCGTGGGACAACGTGGGACAACGTGGGACAACGTGGGAAACCATGGAACAACGTGGGACAACGTGGGACACCGTTGGACATCGTTGGACATCGTTGGACACCGTGGGACAACGTGGGACAACGTGGGACACCGTTGGACATCGCTGGACACCGTTGGACATCGTTGGACACCGTGGGACAACGTGGGACAACGTGGGACAACGTGGGACAACGTGGGACAACGTGGGACAACGTGGGACAACGTGGGACAACGTGGGACAACGTGGGACATCGTGGGACAACGTGGGACAACGTGGGACAACGTGGGACAACGTGGGACATCGTTGGACACCGTTGGACACCGTGGGACAACGTGGGACAACGTGGGACAACGTGGGAAACCATGGAACAACGTGGGACAACGTGGGACACCGTTGGACATCGTCGGACAACGTGGGACAACGTGGGACAACGTGGGACAACGTGGGACAACGTGGGACAACGTGGGACAACGTGGGACACCGTTGGACATCGTTGGACATCGTTGGACACCGTGGGACAACGTGGGACAACGTGGGAAAACGTGGGACAACGTGGGACACCGTTGGACATCGCTGGACACCGTGGGACATCGTTGGACACCGTGGGACAACGTGGGACAACGTGGGACAACGTGGGACAACGTGGGACAACGTGGGACAACGTGGGACAACGTGGGACAACGTGGGAAAACGTGGGACAACGTGGGACACCGTTGGACATCGCTGGACACCGTTGGACATCGTTGGACACCGTGGGACAACGTGGGACAACGTGGGACAACGTGGGACAACGTGGGACAACGTGGGACAACGTGGGACAACGTGGGACAACGTGGGACAACGTGGGACAACGTGGGACAACGTGGGACACCGTGGGACAACGTGGGACAACGTGGGACAACGTGGGACAACGTGGGACAACGTGGGACAACGTGGGACAACGTGGGACAACGTGGGAAAACGTGGGACAACGTGGGACACCGTTGGACATCGCTGGACACCGTTGGACATCGTTGGACACCGTGGGACAACGTGGGACAACGTGGGACAACGTGGGACAACGTGGGACAACGTGGGACAACGTGGGACAACGTGGGACAACGTGGGACAACGTGGGACAACGTGGGACAACGTGGGACAACGTGGGACAACGTGGGACAACGTGGGACAACGTGGGACAACGTGGGACAACGTGGGACAACGTGGGACACCGTTGGACACCGTTGGACACCGTTGGACACCGTTGGACATCGTTGGACACCGTGGGACAACGTGGGACAACGTGGGACAACGTGGGAAACCATGGAACAACGTGGGACAACGTGGGAAACCATGGAACAACGTGGGACAACGTGGGACACCGTTGGACATCGTTGGACATCGTTGGACACCGTGGGACAACGTGGGACAACGTGGGACAACGTGGGACAACGTGGGACAACGTGGGACAACGTGGGACAACGTGGGACACCGTTGGACATCGTTGGACACCGTGGGACAACGTGGGACAACGTGGGACAACGTGGGACAACGTGGGACAGCGTGGGACACCGTTGGACATCGTTGGACACCGTGGGACAACGTGGGACAACGTGGGCCAACCTGGGACACCGTTGGACACCGTTGGACACCGTTGGACACCGTTGGACATCGTTGGACACCGTGGGACAACGTGGGACAACGTGGGACAACGTGGGAAACCATGGAACAACGTGGGACAACGTGGGACACCGTTGGACAACGTGGGACAACGTGGGACAACGTGGGACAACGTGGGACAACGTGGGACAACGTGGGACACCGGTGGACATCGTTGGACACCGTGGGACAACGTGGGACAACGTGGGACAACGTGGGACAACGTGGGACAGCGTGGGACACCGTTGGACATCGTTGGACACCGTGGGACAACGTGGGACAACGTGGGCCAACCTGGGACACCGTTGGACACCGTTGGACACCGTTGGACACCGTTGGACATCGTTGGACACCGTGGGACAACGTGGGACAACGTGGGACAACGTGGGAAACCATGGAACAACGTGGGACAACGTGGGACACCGTTGGACATCGTTGGACAACGTGGGACAACGTGGGACAACGTGGGACAACGTGGGACAACGTGGGACAACGTGGGACATCGTGGGACAACGTGGGACAACGTGGGACCACGTGGGACACCGTTGGACACCGTTGGACACCGTTGGACACCGTTGGACATCGTTGGACAACGTGGGACAACGTGGGACAACGTGGGACAACGTGGGACAACGTGGGACATCGTGGGACAACGTGGGACAACGTGGGACAACGTGGGACAACGTGGGACATCGTTGGACACCGTGGGACAACGTGGGACACCGTTGGACATCGCTGGACACCGTTGGACATCGTTGGACACCGTGGGACAACGTGGGACAACGTGGGACAACGTGGGACAACGTGGGACAACGTGGGACAACGTGGGACAACGTGGGACAACGTGGGACAACGTGGGACAACGTGGGACAACGTGGGACAACGTGGGACAACGTGGGACAACGTGGGACAACGTGGGACATCGTGGGACAACGTGGGACAACGTGGGACAACGTGGGACAACGTGGGACAACGTGGGACAACGTGGGACATCGTTGGACACCGTTGGACACCGTGGGACAACGTGGGACAACGTGGGACAACGTGGGACAACGTGGGACAACGTGGGAAAACGTGGGACAACGTGGGACACCGTTGGACATCGCTGGACACCGTTGGACATCGTTGGACACCGTGGGACAACGTGGGACAACGTGGGACAACGTGGGACAACGTGGGACAACGTGGGACAACGTGGGACAACGTGGGACAACGTGGGAAAACGTGGGACAACGTGGGACACCGTTGGACATCGCTGGACACCGTTGGACATCGTTGGACACCGTGGGACAACGTGGGACAACGTGGGACAACGTGGGACAACGTGGGACAACGTGGGACAACGTGGGACAACGTGGGACAACGTGGGACAACGTGGGACAACGTGGGACAACGTGGGACAACGTGGGACAACGTGGGACAACGTGGGACAACGTGGGACAACGTGGGACAACGTGGGACACCGTTGGACACCGTTGGACACCGTTGGACATCGTTGGACACCGTGGGACAACGTGGGACAACGTGGGACAACGTGGGAAACCATGGAACAACGTGGGACAACGTGGGACATCGTGGGACAACGTGGGACAACGTGGGACAACGTGGGAAACCATGGAACAACGTGGGACAACGTGGGACACCGTTGGACATCGTTGGACATCGTTGGACACCGTGGGACAACGTGGGACAACGTGGGAAAACGTGGTACAACGTGGGACACCGTTGGACATCGCTGGACACCGTTGGACATCGCTGGACACCGTTGGACATCGTTGGACACCGTGGGACAACGTGGGACAACGTGGGACCACGTGGGACAACGTGGGACAACGTGGGACAACGTGGGACAACGTGGGACATCGTGGGACAACGTGGGACAACGTGGGACAACGTGGGACAACGTGGGACAACGTGGGAAACCATGGAACAACGTGGGACAACGTGGGACACCGTTGGACAACGTGGGACAACGTGGGACAACGTGGGACAACGTGGGACAACGTGGGACAACGTGGGACACCGTTGGACATCGTTGGACACCGTGGGACAACGTGGGACAACGTGGGACAACGTGGGACAACGTGGGACAGCGTGGGACACCGTTGGACATCGTTGGACACCGTGGGACAACGTGGGACAACGTGGGCCAACCTGGGACACCGTTGGACACCGTTGGACACCGTTGGACACCGTTGGACATCGTTGGACACCGTGGGACAACGTGGGACAACGTGGGACAACGTGGGAAACCATGGAACAACGTGGGACAACGTGGGACACCGTTGGACATCGTTGGACAACGTGGGACACCGTGGGACAACGTGGGACAACGTGGGACAACGTGGGACAACGTGGGACACCGTGGGACAACGTGGGACAACGTGGGACAACGTGGGACAACGTTGGACACCGTTGGACACCGTTGGACACCGTTGGACATCGTTGGACAACGTGGGACAACGTGGGACAACGTGGGACAACGTGGGACAACGTGGGACAACGTGGGACAACGTGGGACAACGTGGGACAACGTGGGACAACGTGGGACATCGTTGGACACCGTGGGACAACGTGGGACACCGTTGGACATCGCTGGACACCGTTGGACATCGTTGGACACCGTGGGACAACGTGGGACAACGTGGGACAACGTGGGACAACGTGGGACAACGTGGGACAACGTGGGACAACGTGGGACAACGTGGGACAACGTGGGACAACGTGGGACAACGTGGGACAACGTGGGACAACGTGGGACAACGTGGGACAACGTGGGACATCGTGGGACAACGTGGGACAACGTGGGACAACGTGGGACAACGTGGGACAACGTGGGACAACGTGGGACATCGTTGGACACCGTTGGACACCGTGGGACAACGTGGGACAACGTGGGACAACGTGGGACAACGTGGGACAACGTGGGACAACGTGGGACAACGTGGGACAACGTGGGACAACGTGGGACAACGTGGGACAACGTGGGACAACGTGGGACACCGTTGGACATCGTTGGACACCGTGGGACAACGTGGGACAACGTGGGACAACGTGGGACAACGTGGGACAACGTGGGACACCGTTGGACATCGTTGGACACCGTGGGACAACGTGGGACAACGTGGGACAACCTGGGACACCGTTGGACACCGTTGGACACCGTTGGACACCGTTGGACATCGTTGGACACCGTGGGACAACGTGGGACAACGTGGGACAACGTGGGAAACCATGGAACAACGTGGGACAACGTGGGACACCGTTGGACATCGTTGGACAACGTGGGACAACGTGGGACAACGTGGGACAACGTGGGACAACGTGGGACACCGTTGGACACCGTGGGACACCGTTGGACACCGTTGGACATCGTTGGACACCGTGGGACAACGTGGGACAACGTGCGACAGCGTGGGACAACGTGGGACAACGTGGGACAACGTGGGACAACGTGGGACAACGTGGGACAACGTGGGACAACGTGGGACAACGTGGGAAACCATGGAACAACGTGGGACAACGTGGGAAACCATGGAACAACGTGGGACAACGTGGGACACCGTTGGACATCGTTGGACATCGTTGGACACCGTGGGACAACGTGGGACAACGTGGGAAAACGTGGGACAACGTGGGACACCGTTGGACATCGCTGGACACCGTTGGACATCGTTGGACACCGTGGGACAACGTGGGACAACGTGGGACAACGTGGGACAACGTGGGACAACGTGGGACAACGTGGGACAACGTGGGACAACGTGGGACAACGTGGGACATCGTGGGACAACGTGGGACAACGTGGGACAACGTGGGACAACGTGGGACATCGTTGGACACCGTTGGACACCGTGGGACAACGTGGGACAACGTGGGACAACGTGGGACAACGTGGGACAACGTGGGACAACGTGGGACAACGTGGGACAACGTGGGACAACGTGGGACAACGTGGGACAACGTGGGACAACGTGGGACATCGTGGGACAACGTGGGACAACGTGGGACAACGTGGGACAACGTGGGACAACGTGGGAAACCATGGAACAACGTGGGACAACGTGGGACACCGTTGGACAACGTGGGACAACGTGGGACAACGTGGGACAACGTGGGACAACGTGGGACAACGTGGGACACCGTTGGACAACGTGGGACAACGTGGGACAACGTGGGACAACGTGGGACAACGTGGGACAACGTGGGACACCGGTGGACATCGTTGGACACCGTGGGACAACGTGGGACAACGTGGGACAACGTGGGACAACGTGGGACAACGTGGGACAACGTGGGACAACGTGGGACAGCGTGGGACACCGTTGGACATCGTTGGACACCGTGGGACAACGTGGGACAACGTGGGCCAACCTGGGACACCGTTGGACACCGTTGGACACCGTTGGACACCGTTGGACATCGTTGGACACCGTGGGACAACGTGGGACAACGTGGGACAACGTGGGAAACCATGGAACAACGTGGGACAACGTGGGACACCGTTGGACATCGTTGGACAACGTGGGACAACGTGGGACAACGTGGGACAACGTGGGACAACGTGGGACAACGTGGGACAACGTGGGACAACGTGGGACAACGTGGGACCACGTGGGACACCGTTGGACACCGTTGGACACCGTTGGACACCGTTGGACATCGTTGGACAACGTGGGACAACGTGGGACAACGTGGGACAACGTGGGACAACGTGGGACATCGTGGGACAACGTGGGACAACGTGGGACAACGTGGGACAACGTGGGACATCGTTGGACACCGTGGGACAACGTGGGACACCGTTGGACATCGCTGGACACCGTTGGACATCGTTGGACACCGTGGGACAACGTGGGACAACGTGGGACAACGTGGGACAACGTGGGACAACGTGGGACAACGTGGGACAACGTGGGACAACGTGGGACAACGTGGGACAACGTGGGACAACGTGGGACAACGTGGGACAACGTGGGACAACGTGGGACAACGTGGGACATCGTGGGACAACGTGGGACAACGTGGGACAACGTGGGACAACGTGGGACAACGTGGGACAACGTGGGACATCGTTGGACACCGTTGGACACCGTGGGACAACGTGGGACAACGTGGGACAACGTGGGACAACGTGGGACAACGTGGGACGTCGTGGGACAACGTGGGACAACGTGGGACAACGTGGGACAACGTGGGACAACGTGGGACACCGTTGGACATCGTTGGGCACCGTGGGACAACGTGGGACAACGTGGGACAACGTGGGACACCGTGGGACAACGTGGGACAACGTGGGCCAACCTGGGACACCGTTGGACACCGTTGGACACCGTTGGACACCGTTGGACATCGTTGGACACCGTGGGACAACGTGGGACAACGTGGGACAACGTGGGAAACCATGGAACAACGTGGGACAACGTGGGACACCGTTGGACATCGTGGGACAACGTGGGACAACGTGGGACAACGTGGGACAACGTGGGACATCGTTGGACACCGTTGGACACCGTGGGACAACGTGGGACAACGTGGGACAACGTGGGACAACGTGGGACAACGTGGGACAACGTGGGACAACGTGGGACAACGTGGGACATCGTGGGACAACGTGGGACAACGTGGGACAACGTGGGACAACGTGGGACGTCGTGGGACAACGTGGGACAACGTGGGACAACGTGGGACAACGTGGGACAACGTGGGACACCGTTGGACATCGTTGGACACCGTGGGACAACGTGGGACAACGTGGGACAACGTGGGACACCGTTGGACACCGTTGGACACCGTTGGACACCGTTGGACACCGTTGGACATCGTTGGACACCGTGGGACAACGTGGGACAACGTGGGACAACGTGGGACAACGTGGGACAACGTGGGACAACGTGGGACAACGTGGGACACCGTGGGACATCGTGGGACAACGTGGGACAACGTGGGACAACGTGGGACAACGTGGGACATCGTTGGACACCGTTGGACACCGTGGGACAACGTGGGACAACGTGGGACAACGTGGGACAACGTGGGACAACGTGGGACAACGTGGGACAACGTGGGACAACGTGGGACATCGTGGGACAACGTGGGACAACGTGGGACAACGTGGGACAACGTGGGACGTCGTGGGACAACGTGGGACAACGTGGCACAACGTGGGACAACGTGGGACAACGTGGGACACCGTTGGACATCGTTGGGCACCGTGGGACAACGTGGGACAACGTGGGACAACGTGGGACACCGTTGGACACCGTTGGACACCGTTGGACACCGTTGGACACCGTTGGACATCGTTGGACACCGTGGGACAACGTGGGACAACGTGGGACAACGTGGGAAACCATGGAACAACGTGGGACAACGTGGGACACCGTTGGACATCGTCGGACAACGTGGGACAACGTGGGACAACGTGGGACAACGTGGGACAACGTGGGACAACGTGGGACACCGTTGGACACCGTGGGACACCGTTGGACACCGTTGGACATCGTTGGACACCGTGGGACAACGTGGGACAACGTGGGACAACGTGGGACAACGTGGGACACCTTTGGACATCGCTGGACACCGTTGGACTTCGTTGGACACCGTGGGACAACGTGGGACAACGTGGGACAACGTGGGACAACGTGGGACAACGTGGGACAACGTGGGACAACGTGGGACAACGTGGGACAACGTGGGACATCGTGGGACAACGTGGGACAACGTGGGACAACGTGGGACAACGTGGGACATCGTTGGACACCGTTGGACACCGTGGGACAACGTGGGACAACGTGGGACAACGTGGGACAACGTGGGACAACGTGGGACAACGTGGGACAACGTGGGACAACGTGGGACATCGTGGGACAACGTGGGACAACGTGGGACAACGTGGGACATCGTGGGACAACGTGGGACAACGTGGGACAACGTGGGACAACGTGGGACAACGTGGGACACCGTTGGACATCGTTGGACACCGTGGGACAACGTGGGACAACGTGGGACAACGTGGGACACCGTTGGACACCGTTGGACACCGTTGGACACCGTTGGACACCGTTGGACATCGTTGGACACCGTGGGACAACGTGGGACAACGTGGGACAACGTGGGAAACCATGGAACAACGTGGGACAACGTGGGACACCGTTGGACATCGTCGGACAACGTGGGACAACGTGGGACAACGTGGGACAACGTGGGACAACGTGGGACAACGTGGGACAACGTGGGACAACGTGGGACAACGTGGGACAACGTGGGACAGCGTGGGACAACGTGGGACAACGTGGGACAACGTGGGACATCGTGGGACAACGTGGGACAACGTGGGACAACGTGGGACACCGTTGGACACCGTTGGACACCGTTGGACACCGTTGGACATCGTTGGACACCGTGGGACAACGTGGGACAACGTGGGACAACGTGGGAAACCATGGAACAACGTGGGACAACGTGGGACACCGTTGGACATCGTTGGACATCGTTGGACACCGTGGGACAACGTGGGACTACGTGGGACACCGTTGGACATCGCTGGACACCGTTGGACATCGTTGGACACCGTGGGACAACGTGGGACAACGTGGGACAACGTGGGACAACGTGGGACAACGTGGGACAACGTGGGACAACGTGGGACAACGTGGGACAACGTGGGACACCGTGGGACAACGTGGGACAACGTGGGACAACGTGGGACAACGTGGGACATCGTTGGACACCGTTGGACACCGTGGGACAACGTGGGACAACGTGGGACAACGTGGGACAACGTGGGACAACGTGGGACAACGTGGGACAACGTGGGACAACGTGGGACATCGTGGGACAACGTGGGACAACGTGGGACAACGTGGGACAACGTGGGACGTCGTGGGACAACGTGGGACAACGTGGGACAACGTGGGACAACGTGGGACAACGTGGGACACCGTTGGACATCGTTGGACACCGTGGGACAACGTGGGACAACGTGGGACAACGTGGGACACCGTTGGACACCGTTGGACACCGTTGGACACCGTTGGACACCGTTGGACATCGTTGGACACCGTGGGACAACGTGGGACAACGTGGGACAACGTGGGAAACCATGGAACAACGTGGGACAACGTGGGACACCGTTGGACATCGTCGGACAACGTGGGACAACGTGGGACAACGTGGGACAACGTGGGACAACGTGGGACAACGTGGGACACCGTTGGACACCGTGGGACACCGTTGGACACCGTTGGACATCGTTGGACACCGTGGGACAACGTGGGACAACGTGGGACAACGTGGGACAACGTGGGACAACGTGGGACAACGTGGGACTACGTGGGACAACGTGGGACAACGTGGGACAACGTGGGACAACTTGGGACATCGTGGGACAACGTGGGACAACGTGGGACAACGTGGGACAACGTGGGACACCGTTGGACAACGTGGGACACCGTTGGACATTGTTGGACACCGTGGGACAACGTGGGACAACGTGGGACAACGTGGGACATCGTGGGACAACGTGGGACAACGTGGGACAACGTGGGACAACGTGGGACAACGTGGGACAACGTGGGACAACGTGGGAAACCATGGAACAACGTGGGACAACGTGGGACACCGTTGGACATCGTTGGACATCGTTGGACACCGTGGGACAACGTGGGACAACGTGGGAAAACGTGGGACAACGTGGGACACCGTTGGACATCGCTGGACACCGTTGGACATCGTTGGACACCGTGGGACAACGTGGGACAACGTGGGACAACGTGGGACAACGTGGGACAACGTGGGACATCGTTGGACACCGTTGGACACCGTGGGACAACGTGGGACAACGTGGGACAACGTGGGACAACGTGGGACAACGTGGGACAACGTGGGACAACGTGGGACAACGTGGGACAACGTGGGACAACGTGGGAAACCATGGAACAACGTGGGACAACGTGGGACACCGTTGGACATCGTTGGACATCGTTGGACACCGTGGGACAACGTGGGACAACGTGGGAAAACGTGGGACAACGTGGGACACCGTTGGACATCGCTGGACACCGTTGGACATCGTTGGACACCGTGGGACAACGTGGGACAACGTGGGACAACGTGGGACAACGTGGGACAACGTGGGACAACGTGGGACAACGTGGGACAACGTGGGACAACGTGGGACAACGTGGGACAACGTGGGACATCGTGGGACAACGTGGGACAACGTGGGACAACGTGGGACAACGTGGGACATCGTTGGACACCGTTGGACACCGTGGGACAACGTGGGACAACGTGGGACAACGTGGGACAACGTGGGACAACGTGGGACAACGTGGGACAACGTGGGACAACGTGGGACAACGTGGGACAACGTGGGACAACGTGGGACAACGTGGGACAACGTGGGACATCGTGGGACAACGTGGGACAACGTGGGACAACGTGGGACAACGTGGGACTACGTGGGACACCGTTGGACATCGTTGGACAACGTGGGACACCGTTGGACATCGTTGGACACCGTGGGACAACGTGGGACAACGTGGGACACCGTTGGACACCGTTGGACATCGTTGGACACCGTGGGACAACGTGGGACAACGTGGGACAACGTGGGAAACCATGGAACAACGTGGGACAACGTGGGACACCGTTGGACATCGTTGGACAACGTGGGACAGCGTGGGACAACGTGGGACAACGTGGGACAACGTGGGACAACGTGGGACAACGTGGGACACCGTTGGACACCGTGGGACACCGTTGGACACCGTTGGACATCGTTGGACATCGTTGGACACCGTGGGACAACGTGGGACAACGTGGGACAACGTGGGACAACGTGGGACACCGTTGGACATCGTTGGACATCGTGGGACAACGTGGGACAACGTGGGACAACGTGGGACAACGTGGGACAACGTGGGACACCGTTGGACATCGTTGGACACCGTGGGACACCGTGGGACAACGTGGGACAACGTGGGACAACGTGGGACAACGTGGGACAACGTGGGAAACCATGGAACAACGTGGGACAACGAGGGACACCGTTGGACATCGTTGGACAACGTGGGACAACGTGGGACAACGTGGGACAACGTGGGACAACGTGGGACAACGTGGGACACCGTTGGACACCGTGGGACACCGTTGGACACCGTTGGACATCGTTGGACATCGTTGGACACCGTGGGACAACGTGGGACAACGTGGGACAACGTGGGACAACGTGGGACACCGTTGGACATCGTTGGACATCGTTGGACATCGTGGGACACCGTTGGACATCGTTGGACATCGTTGGACACCGTTGGACACCGTTGGACAACGTGGGACATCGTGGGACAACGTGGGACATCGTGGGACAACGTGGGACAACGTGGGACACCGTTGGACACCGTGGGACACCGTTGGACACCGTTGGACACCGTTGGACATCGTTGGACATCGTTGGACATCGTGGGACACCGTTGGACATCGTTGGACATCGTTGGACACCGTTGGACATCGTTGGACACCGTGGGACAACGTGGGACAACGTGGGACAACGTGGGAAACCATGGAACAACGTGGGACAACGTGGGACACCGTTGGACATCGTCGGACAACGTGGGACAACGTGGGACAACGTGGGACAACGTGGGACAACGTGGGACAACGTGGGACAACGTGGGACACCGTTGGACACCGTGGGACACCGTTGGACACCGTTGGACATCGTTGGACACCGTGGGACAACGTGGGACAACGTGGGACAACGTGGGACAACGTGGGACAACGTGGGACAACGTGGGACAACGTGGGACAACGTGGGACAACGTGGGACAACGTGGGACATCGTGGGACAACGTGGGACAACGTGGGACAACGTGGGACAACGTGGGACACCGTTGGACAACGTGGGACACCGTTGGACATTGTTGGACACCGTGGGACAACGTGGGACAACGTGGGACAACGTGGGACATCGTGGGACAACGTGGGACAACGTGGGACAACGTGGGACAACGTGGGACAACGTGGGACACCGTTGGACACCGTTGGACACCGTTGGACACCGTTGGACATCGTTGGACACCGTGGGACAACGTGGGACAACGTGGGACAACGTGGGAAACCATGGAACAACGTGGGACAACGTGGGACACCGTTGGACATCGTTGGACATCGTTGGACACCGTGGGACAACGTGGGACAACGTGGGAAAACGTGGGACAACGTGGGACACCGTTGGACATCGCTGGACACCGTTGGACATCGTTGGACACCGTGGGACAACGTGGGACAACGTGGGACAACGTGGGACAACGTGGGACAACGTGGGAGAACGTGGGACAACGTGGGACAACGTGGGACAACGTGGGACAACGTGGGACAACGTGGGACAACGTGGGACATCGTGGGACAACGTGGGACAACGTGGGACAACGTGGGACACCGTTGGACATCGTTGGACAACGTGGGACAACGTGGGACAACGTGGGACAACGTGGGACAACGTGGGACAACGTGGGACAACGTGGGACAACGTGGGACAACGTGGGACAACGTGGGACACCGTTGGACACCGTTGGACATCGTTGGACACCGTGGGACAACGTGGGACAACGTGGGACAACGTGGGACAACGTGGGACAACGTGGGACAACGTGGGAAACCATGGAACAACGTGGGACAACGTGGGACACCGTTGGACATCGTTGGACATCGTTGGACACCGTGGGACAACGTGGGACAACGTGGGAAAACGTGGGACAACGTGGGACACCGTTGGACATCGCTGGACACCGTTGGACATCGTTGGACACCGTGGGACAACGTGGGACAACGTGGGACAACGTGGGACAACGTGGGACAACGTGGGACAACGTGGGACAACGTGGGACAACGTGGGACAACGTGGGACATCGTGGGACAACGTGGGACAACGTGGGACAACGTGGGACAACGTGGGACATCGTTGGACACCGTTGGACACCGTGGGACAACGTGGGACAACGTGGGACAACGTGGGACAACGTGGGACAACGTGGGACAACGTGGGACAACGTGGGACAACGTGGGACATCGTGGGACAACGTGGGACAACGTGGGACAACGTGGGACATCGTGGGACAACGTGGGACAACGTGGGACAACGTGGGACAACGTGGGACAACGTGGGACACCGTTGGACATGGTTGGACACCGTGGGACAACGTGGGACAACGTGGGACAACGTGGGACACCGTTGGACACCGTTGGACACCGTTGGACACCGTTGGACACCGTTGGACATCGTTGGACACCGTGGGACAACGTGGGACAACGTGGGACAACGTGGGAAACCATGGAACAACGTGGGACAACGTGGGACACCGTTGGACATCGTCGGACAACGTGGGACAACGTGGGACAACGTGGGACAACGTGGGACAACGTGGGACAACGTGGGACAACGTGGGACAACGTGGGACATCGTGGGACAACGTGGGACAACGTGGGACAACGTGGGACATCGTGGGACAACGTGGGACAACGTGGGACAACGTGGGACACCGTTGGACACCGTTGGACACCGTTGGACACCGTTGGACATCGTTGGACACCGTGGGACAACGTGGGACAACGTGGGACAACGTGGGAAACCATGGAACAACGTGGGACAACGTGGGACACCGTTGGACATCGTTGGACATCGTTGGACACCGTGGGACAACGTGGGACAACGTGGGACACCGTTGGACATCGCTGGACACCGTTGGACATCGTTGGACACCGTGGGACAACGTGGGACAACGTGGGACAACGTGGGACAACGTGGGACAACGTGGGACAACGTGGGACAACGTGGGACAACGTGGGACAACGTGGGACAACGTGGGACAACGTGGGACAACGTGGGACAACGTGGGACACCGTTGGACAACGTGGGACACCGTTGGACATCGTTGGACACCGTGGGACAACGTGGGACACCGTTGGACATCGTTGGACACCGTGGGACAACGTGGGACAACGTGGGACAACTTGGGACACCGTTGGACACCGTTGGACACCGTTGGACACCGTGGGACAACGTGGGACAACGTGGGACACCGTTGGACATCGCTGGACACCGTTGGACATCGTTGGACACCGTGGGACAACGTGGGACAACGTGGGACAACGTGGGACAACGTGGGACAACGTGGGACAACGTGGGACAACGTGGGACAACGTGGGACAACGTGGGACAACGTGGGACACCGTTGGACAACGTGGGACACCGTTGGACATCGTTGGACACCGTGGGACAACGTGGGACACCGTTGGACATCGTTGGACACCGTGGGACAACGTGGGACAACGTGGGACAACTTGGGACACCGTTGGACACCGTTGGACACCGTTGGACACCGTTGGACATCGTTGGACACCGTGGGACAACGTGGGACAACGTGGGACAACGTGGGACAACGTGGGACAACGTGGGACATCGTGGGACAACGTGGGACAACGTGGGACAACGTGGGACAACGTGGGACACCGTTGGACATCGTTGGACACCGTGGGACAACGTGGGACAACGTGGGACAACGTGGGACACCGTTGGACACCGTTGGACACCGTTGGACACCGTTGGACATCGTTGGACACCGTGGGACAACGTGGGACAACGTGGGACAACGTGGGAAACCATGGAACAACGTGGGACAACGTGGGACACCGTTGGACATCGTTGGACATCGTTGGACACCGTGGGACAACGTGGGGCAACGTGGGAAAACGTGGGACAACGTGGGACACCGTTGGACATCGCTGGACACCGTTGGACATCGTTGGACACCGTGGGACAACGTGGGACAACGTGGGACAACGTGGGACAACGTGGGACAACGTGGGACAACGTGGGACAACGTGGGACAACGTGGGACAGCGTGGGACAACGTGGGACACCGTTGGACAACGTGGGACACCGTTGGACATCGTTGGACACCGTGGGACAACGTGGGACAACGTGGGACAACGTGGGAAACCATGGAACAACGTGGGACAACGTGGGACACCGTTGGACATCGTTGGACAACGTGGGACAACGTGGGACAACGTGGGACAACGTGGGACAACGTGGGACAACGTGGGACACCGTTGGACACCGTGGGACACCTTTGGACACCGTTGGACATCGTTGGACACCGTGGGACAACGTGGGACAACGTGGGACAACGTGGGACAACGTGGGACAACGTGGGACAACGTGGGACAACGTGGGACAACGTGGGACAACGTGGGACAACGTGGGACAACGTGGGACACCGTTGGACAACGTGGGACACCGTTGGACATCGTTGGACACCGTGGGACAACGTGGGACAACGTGGGACAACGTGGGACAACGTGGGACAACGTGGGACACCGTTGGACATCGTTGGACATCGTTGGACATCGTGGGACACCGTTGGACATCGTTGGACATCGTTGGACACCGTTGGACACCGTTGGACAACGTGGGACATCGTGGGACAACGTGGGACAACGTGGGACAACGTGGGACAACGTGGGACACCGTTGGACACCGTGGGACACCGTTGGACACCGTTGGACACCGTTGGACATCGTTGGACATCGTTGGACATCGTGGGACACCGTTGGACATCGTTGGACATCGTTGGACACCGTTGGACATCGTTGGACACCGTTGGACATCGTTGGACATCGTTGGACATCGTGGGACACCGTTGGACATCGTTGGACATCGTTGGACACCGTTGGACATCGTTGGACACCGTTGGACATCGTTGGACATCGTTGGACATCGTGGGACACCGTTGGACATCGTTGGACATCGTTGGACACCGTTGGACATCGTTGGACATCGTTGGACATCGTTGGACACCGTTGGACACCGTTGGACACCGTTGGACATCGTTGGACACCGTGGGACAACGTGGGACAACGTGGGACAACGTGGGACAACGTGGGACAACGTGGGACATCGTGGGACAACGTGGGACAACGTGGGACAACGTGGGACAACGTGGGACAACGTGGGACACCGTTGGACACCGTGGGACACCGTTGGACACCGTTGGACATCGTTGGACACCGTGGGACAACGTGGGACAACGTGGGACAACGTGGGACAACGTGGGACATCGTGGGACAACGTGGGACAACGTGGGACAACGTGGGACAACGTGGGACATCGTGGGACAACGTGGGACAACGTGGGACAACGTGGGACATCGTGGGACAACGTGGGACAACGTGGGACAACGTGGGACAACGTGGGACAACGTGGGACACCGTTGGACACCGTTGGACACCGTTGGACACCGTTGGACATCGTTGGACACCGTGGGACAACGTGGGACAACGTGGGACAACGTGGGAAACCATGGAACAACGTGGGACAACGTGGGACACCGTTGGACATCGTTGGACATCGTTGGACACCGTGGGACAACGTGGGACAACGTGGGACAACGTGGGACAACGTCGGACAACGTGGGACAACGTGGGACATCGTGGGACAACGTGGGACAACGTGGGACAACGTGGGACAACGTGGGACAACGTGGGACACCGTTGGACACCGTGGGACACCGTTGGACAACGTTGGACATCGTTGGACACCGTGGGACAACGTGGGACAACGTGGGACAACGTGGGACAACGTGGGACATCGTGGGACAACGTGGGACAACGTGGGACAACGTGGGACAACGTGGGACAACGTGGGACAACGTGGGACAACGTGGGACATCGTGGGACAACGTGGGACAACGTGGGACAACGTGGGACAACGTGGGACAACGTGGGACATCGTGGGACAACGTGGGACACCGTGGGACAACGTGGGACAACGTGGGACATCGTGGGACAACGTGGGACAACGTGGGACAACGTGGGACATCGTGGGACAACGTGGGACAACGTGGGACAACGTGGGACAACGTGGGACACCGTTGGACACCGTTGGACACCGTTGGACACCGTTGGACATCGTTGGACACCGTGGGACAACGTGGGACAACGTGGGACAACGTGGGAAACCATGGAACAACGTGGGACAACGTGGGACACCGTTGGACATCGTTGGACAACGTGGGACAACGTGGGACAACGTGGGACAACGTGGGACAACGTGGGACAACGTGGGACAACGTGGGACAACGTGGGACAACGTGGGACACCGTTGGACACCGTGGGACACCGTTGGACACCGTTGGACATCGTTGGACACCGTGGGACAACGTGGGACAACGTGGGACAACGTGGGACAACGTGGGACAACGTGGGACAACGTGGGACAACGTGGGACAAGGTGGCACAACGTGGGACAACGTGGGACATCGTGGGACAACGTGGGACAACGTGGGACAACGTGGGACACCGTTGGACACCGTGGGACACCTTTGGACACCGTTGGACATCGTTGGACACCGTGGGACAACGTGGGACAACGTGGGACAACGTGGGACAACGTGGGACAACGTGGGACAACGTGGGACAACGTGGGACAACGTGGGACAACGTGGGACAACGTGGGACAACGTGGGACAACGTGGGACACCGTTGGACATCGTTGGACACCGTGGGACAACGTGGGACAACGTGGGACAACGTGGGACAACGTGGGACAACGTGGGACACCGTTGGACATCGTTGGACATCGTTGGACATCGTGGGACACCGTTGGACATCGTTGGACACCGTTGGACATCGTTGGACACCGTTGGACAACGTGGGACATCGTGGGACAACGTGGGACAACGTGGGACAACGTGGGACAACGTGGGACACCGTTGGACACCGTGGGACACCGTTGGACACCGTTGGACACCGTTGGACATCGTTGGACATCGTTGGACATCGTGGGACACCGTTGGACATCGTTGGACATCGTTGGACACCGTTGGACATCGTTGGACACCGTTGGACATCGTTGGACATCGTTGGACATCGTGGGACACCGTTGGACATCGTTGGACATCGTTGGACACCGTTGGACATCGTTGGACATCGTTGGACATCGTTGGACACTGTTGGACACCGTTGGACACCGTTGGACATCGTTGGACACCGTGGGACAACGTGGGACAACGTGGGACAACGTGGGACAACGTGGGACAACGTGGGACAACGTGGGACATCGTGGGACAACGTGGGACAACGTGGGACAACGTGGGACAACGTGGGACAACGTGGGACATCGTGGGACAACGTGGGACAACGTGGGACAACGTGGGACAACGTGGGACATCGTGGGACAACGTGGGACAACGTGGGACAACGTGGGACATCGTGGGACAACGTGGGACAACGTGGGACAACGTGGGACAACGTGGGACACCGTTGGACACCGTTGGACACCGTTGGACACCGTTGGACATCGTTGGACACCGTGGGACAACGTGGGACAACGTGGGACAACGTGGGAAACCATGGAACAACGTGGGACAACGTGGGACACCGTTGGACATCGTTGGACAACGTGGGACAACGTGGGACAACGTGGGACAACGTGGGACAACGTGGGACAACGTGGGACAACGTGGGACAACGTGGGACACCGTTGGACACCGTGGGACACCGTTGGACACCGTTGGACATCGTTGGACACCGTGGGACAACGTGGGACAACGTGGGACAACGTGGGACAACGTGGGACAACGTGGGACAACGTGGGACAACGTGGGACAACGTGGGACATCGTGGGACAACGTGGGACAACGTGGGACAACGTGGGACAACGTGGGACATCGTGGGACAACGTGGGACAACGTGGGACAACGTGGGACATCGTGGGACAACGTGGGACAACGTGGGACAACGTGGGACAACGTGGGACACCGTTGGACACCGTTGGACACCGTTGGACACCGTTGGACATCGTTGGACACCGTGGGACAACGTGGGACAACGTGGGACAACGTGGGAAACCATGGAACAACGTGGGACAACGTGGGACACCGTTGGACATCGTTGGACAACGTGGGACAACGTGGGACAACGTGGGACAACGTGGGACAACGTGGGACAACGTGGGACAACGTGGGACAACGTGGGACACCGTTGGACACCGTGGGACACCGTTGGACACCGTTGGACATCGTTGGACACCGTGGGACAACGTGGGACAACGTGGGACAACGTGGGACAACGTGGGACAACGTGGGACAACGTGGGACAACGTGGGACAACGTGGGACATCGTGGGACAACGTGGGACAACGTGGGACAACGTGGGACAACGTGGGACACCGTTGGACAACGTGGGACACCGTTGGACATCGTTGGACACCGTGGGACAACGTGGGACAACGTGGGACAACGTGGGACAACGTGGGACAACGTGGGACACCGTTGGACATCGTTGGACATCGTTGGACATCGTGGGACACCGTTGGACATCGTTGGACATCGTTGGACACCGTTGGACACCGTTGGACAACGTGGGACATCGTGGGACAACGTGGGACAACGTGGGACAACGTGGGACAACGTGGGACACCGTTGGACACCGTGGGACACCGTTGGACACCGTTGGACACCGTTGGACATCGTTGGACATCGTTGGACACCGTTGGATATCGTTGGACATCGTTGGACACCGTTGGACATCGTTGGACACCGTTGGACATCGTTGGACATCGTTGGACATCGTGGGACACCGTTGGACATCGTTGGACATCGTTGGACACCGTTGGACATCGTTGGACATCGTTGGACATCGTTGGACACCGTTGGACACCGTTGGACACCGTTGGACATCGTTGGACACCGTGGGACAACGTGGGACAACGTGGGACAACGCGGGACAACGTGGGACAACGTGGGACAACGTGGGACAACGTGGGACAACGTGGGACAACGTGGGACAACTTGGGACAACGTGGGACACCGTTGGACACCGTGGGACACCGTTGGACACCGTTGGACATCGTTGGACACCGTGGGACAACGTGGGACAACGTGGGACAACGTGGGACAACGTGGGACATCGTGGGACAACGTGGGACAACGTGGGACAACGTGGGACAACGTGGGACATCGTGGGACAACGTGGGACAACGTGGGACAACGTGGGACATCGTGGGACAACGTGGGACAACGTGGGACAACGTGGGACAACGTGGGACAACGTGGGACACCGTTGGACACCGTTGGACACCGTTGGACACCGTTGGACATCGTTGGACACCGTGGGACAACGTGGGACAACGTGGGACAACGTGGGACACCGTTGGACACCGTGGGACACCGTTGGACACCGTTGGACATCGTTGGACACCGTGGGACAACGTGGGACAACGTGGGACAACGTGGGACAACGTGGGACAACGTGGGACAACGTGGGACAACGTGGGACAACGTGGGACATCGTGGGACAACGTGGGACAACGTGGGACAACGTGGGACAACGTGGGACACCGTTGGACAACGTGGGACACCGTTGGACATCGTTGGACACCGTGGGACAACGTGGGACAACGTGGGACAACGTGGGACAACGTGGGACAACGTGGGACACCGTTGGACATCGTTGGACATCGTTGGACATCGTGGGACACCGTTGGACATCGTTGGACATCGTTGGACACCGTTGGACACCGTTGGACAACGTGGGACATCGTTGGACATCGTTGGACACCGTGGGACAACGTGGGACACCGTTGGACATCGTTGGACATCGTTGGACACCGTTGGACATCGTTGGACATCGTTGGACATCGTTGGACACTGTTGGACACCGTTGGACACCGTTGGACATCGTTGGACACCGTGGGACAACGTGGGACAACGTGGGACAACGTGGGACAACGTGGGACAACGTGGGACAACGTGGGACATCGTGGGACAACGTGGGACAACGTGGGACAACGTGGGACAACGTGGGACAACGTGGGACATCGTGGGACAACGTGGGACAACGTGGGACAACGTGGGACAACGTGGGACATCGTGGGACAACGTGGGACAACGTGGGACAACGTGGGACATCGTGGGACAACGTGGGACAACGTGGGACAACGTGGGACAACGTGGGACACCGTTGGACACCGTTGGACACCGTTGGACACCGTTGGACATCGTTGGACACCGTGGGACAACGTGGGACAACGTGGGACAACGTGGGAAACCATGGAACAACGTGGGACAACGTGGGACACCGTTGGACATCGTTGGACAACGTGGGACAACGTGGGACAACGTGGGACAACGTGGGACAACGTGGGACAACGTGGGACAACGTGGGACAACGTGGGACACCGTTGGACACCGTGGGACACCGTTGGACACCGTTGGACATCGTTGGACACCGTGGGACAACGTGGGACAACGTGGGACAACGTGGGACAACGTGGGACAACGTGGGACAACGTGGGACAACGTGGGACAACGTGGGACAACGTGGGACAACGTGGGACAACGTGGGACAACGTGGGACAACGTGGGACACCGTTGGACAACGTGGGACACCGTTGGACATCGTTGGACACCGTGGGACAACGTGGGACAACGTGGGACAACGTGGGACAACGTGGGACAACGTGGGACACCGTTGGACATCGTTGGACATCGTTGGACATCGTGGGACACCGTTGGACATCGTTGGACATCGTTGGACACCGTTGGACACCGTTGGACAACGTGGGACATCGTGGGACAACGTGGGACAACGTGGGACAACGTGGGACAACGTGGGACACCGTTGGACACCGTGGGACACCGTTGGACACCGTTGGACACCGTTGGACATCGTTGGACATCGTTGGACACCGTTGGATATCGTTGGACATCGTTGGACACCGTTGGACATCGTTGGACACCGTTGGACATCGTTGGACATCGTTGGACATCGTGGGACACCGTTGGACATCGTTGGACATCGTTGGACACCGTTGGACATCGTTGGACATCGTTGGACATCGTTGGACACCGTTGGACACCGTTGGACACCGTTGGACATCGTTGGACACCGTGGGACAACGTGGGACAACGTGGGACAACGCGGGACAACGTGGGACAACGTGGGACATCGTGGGACAACGTGGGACAACGTGGGACAACGTGGGACAACTAGGGACAACGTGGGACACCGTTGGACACCGTGGGACACCGTTGGACACCGTTGGACATCGTTGGACACCGTGGGACAACGTGGGACAACGTGGGACAACGTGGGACAACGTGGGACATCGTGGGACAACGTGGGACAACGTGGGACAACGTGGGACAACGTGGGACATCGTGGGACAACGTGGGACAACGTGGGACAACGTGGGACATCGTGGGACAACGTGGGACAACGTGGGACAACGTGGGACAACGTGGGACAACGTGGGACACCGTGGGACACCGTTGGACACCGTTGGACACCGTTGGACATCGTTGGACACCGTGGGACAACGTGGGACAACGTGGGACAACGTGGGAAACCATGGAACAACGTGGGACAACGTGGGACACCGTTGGACATCGTTGGACATCGTTGGACACCGTGGGACAACGTGGGACAACGTGGGACAACGTGGGACAACGTGGGACAACGTGGGACAACGTGGGACATCGTGGGACAACGTGGGACAACGTGGGACAACGTGGGACAACGTGGGACAACGTGGGACACCGTTGGACACCGTGGGACACCGTTGGACACCGTTGGACATCGTTGGACACCGTGGGACAACGTGGGACAACGTGGGACAACGTGGGACAACGTGGGACATCGTGGGACAACGTGGGACAACGTGGGACAACGTGGGACAACGTGGGACATCGTGGGACAACGTGGGACAACGTGGGACAACGTGGGACATCGTGGGACAACGTGGGACAACGTGGGACAACGTGGGACAACGTGGGACACCGTTGGACACCGTTGGACACCGTTGGACACCGTTGGACATCGTTGGACACCGTGGGACAACGTGGGACAACGTGGGACAACGTGGGACAACGTGGGACAACGTGGGACAACGTGGGACAACGTGGGACAACGTGGGACAACGTGGGACATCGTGGGACAACGTGGGACAACGTGGGACAACGTGGGACATCGTGGGACAACGTGGGACAACGTGGGACAACGTGGGACAACGTGGGACAACGTGGGACACCGTTGGACACCGTTGGACACCGTTGGACACCGTTGGACATCGTTGGACACCGTGGGACAACGTGGGACAACGTGGGACAACGTGGGAAACCATGGAACAACGTGGGACAACGTGGGACACCGTTGGACATCGTTGGACATCGTTGGACACCGTGGGACAACGTGGGACAACGTGGGACAACGTGGGACAACGTCGGACAACGTGGGACAACGTGGGACATCGTGGGACAACGTGGGACAACGTGGGACAACGTGGGACAACGTGGGACAACGTGGGACACCGTTGGACACCGTGGGACACCGTTGGACACCGTTGGACATCGTTGGACACCGTGGGACAACGTGGGACAACGTGGGACAACGTGGGACAACGTGGGATATCGTGGGACAACGTGGGACAACGTGGGACAACGTGGGACAACGTGGGACATCGTGGGACAACGTGGGACAACGTGGGACAACGTGGGACATCGTGGGACAACGTGGGACAACGTGGGACAACGTGGGACAACGTGGGACACCGTTGGACACCGTTGGACACCGTTGGACACCGTTGGACATCGTTGGACACCGTGGGACAACGTGGGACAACGTGGGAAACCATGGAACAACGTGGGACAACGTGGGACACCGTTGGACATCGTTGGACATCGTTGGACACCGTTGGACATCGTTGGACATCGTTGGACACCGTTGGACATCGTTGGACACCGTTGGACATCGTTGGACATCGTTGGACATCGTGGGACACCGTTGGACATCGTTGGACATCGTTGGACACCGTTGGACATCGTTGGACATCGTTGGACATCGTTGGACACTGTTGGACACCGTTGGACACCGTTGGACATCGTTGGACACCGTGGGACAACGTGGGACAACGTGGGACAACGTGGGACAACGTGGGACAACGTGGGACAACGTGGGACATCGTGGGACAACGTGGGACAACGTGGGACAACGTGGGACAACGTGGGACAACGTGGGACAACGTGGGACAACGTGGGACAACGTGGGACAACGTGGGACAACGTGGGACATCGTGGGACAACGTGGGACAACGTGGGACAACGTGGGACATCGTGGGACAACGTGGGACAACGTGGGACAACGTGGGACAACGTGGGACACCGTTGGACACCGTTGGACACCGTTGGACACCGTTGGACATCGTTGGACACCGTGGGACAACGTGGGACAACGTGGGACAACGTGGGAAACCATGGAACAACGTGGGACAACGTGGGACACCGTTGGACATCGTTGGACAACGTGGGACAACGTGGGACAACGTGGGACAACGTGGGACAACGTGGGACAACGTGGGACAACGTGGGACAACGTGGGACACCGTTGGACACCGTGGGACACCGTTGGACACCGTTGGACATCGTTGGACACCGTGGGACAACGTGGGACAACGTGGGACAACGTGGGACAACGTGGGACAACGTGGGACAACGTGGGACAACGTGGGACAACGTGGGACAACGTGGGACAACGTGGGACAACGTGGGACAACGTGGGACAACGTGGGACACCGTTGGACAACGTGGGACACCGTTGGACATCGTTGGACACCGTGGGACAACGTGGGACAACGTGGGACAACGTGGGACAACGTGGGACAACGTGGGACACCGTTGGACATCGTTGGACATCGTTGGACATCGTGGGACACCGTTGGACATCGTTGGACATCGTTGGACACCGTTGGACACCGTTGGACAACGTGGGACATCGTGGGACAACGTGGGACAACGTGGGACAACGTGGGACAACGTGGGACACCGTTGGACACCGTGGGACACCGTTGGACACCGTTGGACACCGTTGGACATCGTTGGACATCGTTGGACACCGTTGGATATCGTTGGACATCGTTGGACACCGTTGGACATCGTTGGACACCGTTGGACATCGTTGGACATCGTTGGACATCGTGGGACACCGTTGGACATCGTTGGACATCGTTGGACACCGTTGGACATCGTTGGACATCGTTGGACATCGTTGGACACCGTTGGACACCGTTGGACACCGTTGGACATCGTTGGACACCGTGGGACAACGTGGGACAACGTGGGACAACGCGGGACAACGTGGGACAACGTGGGACATCGTTGGACAACGTGGGACAACGTGGGACAACGTGGGACAACTTGGGACAACGTGGGACACCGTTGGACACCGTGGGACACCGTTGGACACCGTTGGACATCGTTGGACACCGTGGGACAACGTGGGACAACGTGGGACAACGTGGGACAACGTGGGACAACGTGGGACAACGTGGGACAACGTGGGACAACGTGGGACAACGTGGGACATCGTGGGACAACGTGGGACAACGTGGGACAACGTGGGACATCGTGGGACAACGTGGGACAACGTGGGACAACGTGGGACAACGTGGGACAACGTGGGACACCGTTGGACACCGTTGGACACCGTTGGACACCGTTGGACATCGTTGGACACCGTGGGACAACGTGGGACAACGTGGGACAACGTGGGAAACCATGGAACAACGTGGGACAACGTGGGACACCGTTGGACATCGTTGGACATCGTTGGACACCGTGGGACAACGTGGGACAACGTGGGACAACGTGGGACAACGTCGGACAACGTGGGACAACGTGGGACATCGTGGGACAACGTGGGACAACGTGGGACAACGTGGGACAACGTGGGACAACGTGGGACACCGTTGGACACCGTGGGACACCGTTGGACACCGTTGGACATCGTTGGACACCGTGGGACAACGTGGGACAACGTGGGACAACGTGGGACAACGTGGGACATCGTGGGACAACGTGGGACAACGTGGGACAACGTGGGACAACGTGGGACATCGTGGGACAACGTGGGACAACGTGGGACAACGTGGGACATCGTGGGACAACGTGGGACAACGTGGGACAACGTGGGACAACGTGGGACACCGTTGGACACCGTTGGACACCGTTGGACACCGTTGGACATCGTTGGACACCGTGGGACAACGTGGGACAACGTGGGACAACGTGGGACAACGTGGGACATCGTGGGACAACGTGGGACAACGTGGGACAACGTGGGACAACGTGGGACATCGTGGGACAACGTGGGACAACGTGGGACAACGTGGGACATCGTGGGACAACGTGGGACAACGTGGGACAACGTGGGACAACGTGGGACAACGTGGGACACCGTTGGACACCGTTGGACACCGTTGGACACCGTTGGACATCGTTGGACACCGTGGGACAACGTGGGACAACGTGGGACAACGTGGGAAACCATGGAACAACGTGGGACAACGTGGGACACCGTGGGACATCGTGGGACATCGTTGGACACCGTGGGACAACGTGGGACAACGTGGGACAACGTGGGACAACGTCGGACAACGTGGGACAACGTGGGACATCGTGGGACAACGTGGGACAACGTGGGACAACGTGGGACAACGTGGGACAACGTGGGACACCGTTGGACACCGTGGGACACCGTTGGACACCGTTGGACATCGTTGGACACCGTGGGACAACGTGGGACAACGTGGGACAACGTGGGACAACGTGGGATATCGTGGGACAACGTGGGACAACGTGGGACAACGTGGGACAACGTGGGACAACGTGGGACAACGTGGGACAACGTGGGACAACGTGGGACATCGTGGGACAACGTGGGACAACGTGGGACAACGTGGGACAACGTGGGACACCGTTGGACACCGTTGGACACCGTTGGACACCGTTGGACATCGTTGGACACCGTGGGACAACGTGGGACAACGTGGGAAACCATGGAACAACGTGGGACAACGTGGGACACCGTTGGACATCGTTGGACATCGTTGGACACCGTGGGACAACGTGGGACAACGTGGGACAACGTGGGACAACGTGGGACAACGTGGGACATCGTGGGACACCGTTGGACACCGTGGGACACCGTTGGACACCGTTGGACATCGTTGGACACCGTGGGACAACGTGGGACAACGTGGGACAACGTGGGACATCGTGGGACAACGTGGGACACCGTTGGACACCGTTGGACATCGTTGGACACCGTGGGACAACGTGGGACAACGTGGGAAACCATGGAACAACGTGGGACAACGTGGGACACCGTTGGACACCGTTGGACACCGTTGGACACCGTTGGACATCGTTGGACACCGTGGGACAACGTGGGACAACGTGGGACAACGTGGGACATCGTGGGACAACGTGGGACAACGTGGGACAACGTGGGACATCGTGGGACAACGTGGGACAACGTGGGACAACGTGGGACAACGTGGGACAACGTGGGACACCGTTGGACACCGTTGGACACCGTTGGACACCGTTGGACATCGTTGGACACCGTGGGACAACGTGGGACAACGTGGGACAACGTGGGAAACCATGGAACAACGTGGGACAACGTGGGACACCGTTGGACATCGTTGGACATCGTTGGACACCGTGGGACAACGTGGGACAACGTGGGACAACGTGGGACAACGTCGGACAACGTGGGACAACGTGGGACATCGTGGGACAACGTGGGACAACGTGGGACAACGTGGGACAACGTGGGACAACGTGGGACACCGTTGGACACCGTGGGACACCGTTGGACACCGGTGGACATCGTTGGACACCGTGGGACAACGTGGGACAACGTGGGACAACGTGGGACAACGTGGGACATCGTGGGACAACGTGGGACAACGTGGGACAACGTGGGACAACGTGGGACATCGTGGGACAACGTGGGACAACGTGGGACAACGTGGGACATCGTGGGACAACGTGGGACAACGTGGGACAACGTGGGACAACGTGGGACACCGTTGGACACCGTTGGACACCGTTGGACACCGTTGGACATCGTTGGACACCGTGGGACAACGTGGGACAACGTGGGAAACCATGGAACAACGTGGGACAACGTGGGACACCGTTGGACATCGTTGGACATCGTTGGACACCGTGGGACAACGTGGGACAACGTGGGACAACGTGGGACAACGTGGGACAACGTGGGACAACGTGGGACATCGTGGGACACCGTTGGACACCGTGGGACAACGTGGGACAACGTGGGACAACGTGGGACAACGTGGGACAACGTGGGACAACGTGGGACAACGTGGGACAACGTGGGACAACGTGGGACAACGTGGGACATCGTGGGACAACGTGGGACAACGTGGGACGACGTGGGACATCGTGGGACAACGTGGGACAACGTGGGACAACGTGGGACAACGTGGGACAACGTGGGACACCGTTGGACACCGTTGGACACCGTTGGACACCGTTGGACATCGTTGGACACCGTGGGACAACGTGGGACAACGTGGGACAACGTGGGAAACCATGGAACAACGTGGGACAACGTGGGACACCGTTGGACATCGTTGGACATATCGGACACCGTGGGTCAACGTGGGACAACGTGGGACAACGTGGGACAACGTCGGACAACGTGGGACAACGTGGGACATCGTGGGACAACGTGGGACAACGTGGGACAACGTGGGACAACGTGGGACAACGTGGGACACCGTTGGACACCGTGGGACACCGTTGGACACCGTTGGACATCGTTGGACACCGTGGGACAACGTGGGACAACGTGGGACAACGTGGGACAACGTGGGACACCGTGGGACAACGTGGGACAACGTGGGACAACGTGGGACAACGTGGGACAACGTGGGACAACGTGGGACAACGTGGGACATCGTGGGACAACGTGGGACAACGTGGGACAACGTGGGACAACGTGGGACAACGTGGGACATCGTGGGACAACGTGGGACAACGTGGGACAACGTGGGACAACGTGGGACATCGTGGGACAACGTGGGACAACGTGGGACAACGTGGGACATCGTGGGACAACGTGGGACAACGTGGGACAACGTGGGACAACGTGGGACACCGTTGGACACCGTTGGACACCGTTGGACACCGTTGGACATCGTTGGACACCGTGGGACAACGTGGGACAACGTGGGACAACGTGGGAAACCATGGAACAACGTGGGACAACGTGGGACACCGTTGGACATCGTTGGACAACGTGGGACAACGTGGGACAACGTGGGACAACGTGGGACAACGTGGGACAACGTGGGACAACGTGGGACAACGTGGGACAACGTGGGACACCGTTGGACACCGTGGGACACCGTTGGACACCGTTGGACATCGTTGGACACCGTGGGACAACGTGGGACAACGTGGGACAACGTGGGACAACGTGGGACAACGTGGGACAACGTGGGACAACGTGGGACAACGTGGGACAACGTGGGACATCGTGGGACAACGTGGGACAACGTGGGACAACGTGGGACAACGTGGGACACCGTTGGACAACGTGGGACACCGTTGGACATCGTTGGACACCGTGGGACAACGTGGGACAACGTGGGACAACGTGGGAAACCATGGAACAACGTGGGACAACGTGGGACACCGTTGGACATCGTTGGACAACGTGGGACAACGTGGGACAACGTGGGACAACGTGGGACAACGTGGGACACCGTTGGACACCGTGGGACACCTTTGGACACCGTTGGACATCGTTGGACACCGTGGGACAACGTGGGACAACGTGGGACAACGTGGGACAACGTGGGACAACGTGGGACAACGTGGGACAACGTGGGACAACGTGGGACAACGTGGGACAACGTGGGACAACGTGGGACAACGTGGGACACCGTTGGACAACGTGGGACACCGTTGGACATCGTTGGACACCGTGGGACAACGTGGGACAACGTGGGACAACGTGGGACAACGTGGGACAACGTGGGACACCGTTGGACATCGTTGGACATCGTTGGACATCGTGGGACACCGTTGGACACCGTTGGACACCGTTGGACATCGTTGGACATCGTTGGACACTGTGGGACACCGTTGGACATCGTTGGACATCGTTGGACACCGTTGGACATCGTTGGACACCGTTGGACATCGTTGGACATCGTTGGACATCGTGGGACACCGTTGGACATCGTTGGACATCGTTGGACACCGTTGGACATCGTTGGACATCGTTGGACATCGTTGGACACCGTTGGACACCGTTGGACACCGTTGGACATCGTTGGACACCGTGGGACAACGTGGGACAACGTGGGACAACGTGGGACAACGTGGGACAACGTGGGACATCGTGGGACAACGTGGGACAACGTGGGACAACGTGGGACAACGTGGGACAACGTGGGACACCGTTGGACACCGTGGGACACCGTTGGACACCGTTGGACATCGTTGGACACCGTGGGACAACGTGGGACAACGTGGGACAACGTGGAACAACGTGGGACATCGTGGGACAACGTGGGACAACGTGGGACAACGTGGGACAACGTGGGACATCGTGGGACAACGTGGGACAACGTGGGACAACGTGGGACATCGTGGGACAACGTGGGACAACGTGGGACAACGTGGGACAACGTGGGACAACGTGGGACACCGTTGGACACCGTTGGACACCGTTGGACACCGTTGGACATCGTTGGACACCGTGGGACAACGTGGGACAACGTGGGACAACGTGGGACACCGTGGAACAACGTGGGACAACGTGGGACACCGTTGGACATCGTTGGACATCGTTGGACACCGTGGGACAACGTGGGACAACGTGGGACAACGTGGGACAACGTCGGACAACGTGGGACAACGTGGGACATCGTGGGACAACGTGGGACAACGTGGGACAACGTGGGACAACGTGGGACAACGTGGGACACCGTTGGACACCGTGGGACACCGTTGGACACCGTTGGACATCGTTGGACACCGTGGGACAACGTGGGACAACGTGGGACAACGTGGGACAACGTGGGACAACGTGGGACAACGTGGGACAACGTGGGACATCGTGGGACAACGTGGGACAACGTGGGACAACGTGGGACAACGTGGGACATCGTGGGACAACGTGGGACAACGTGGGACAACGTGGGATACCGTTGGACACCGTTGGACACCGTTGGACACCGTTGGACATCGTTGGACACCGTGGGACAACGTGGGACAACGTGGGAAACCATGGAACAACGTGGGACAACGTGGGACACCGTTGGACATCGTTGGACATCGTTGGACACCGTGGGACAACGTGGGACAACGTGGGAAAACGTGGGACAACGTGGGACACCGTTGGACATCGCTGGACACCGTTGGACATCGTTGGACACCGTGGGACAACGTGGGACAACGTGGGACAACGTGGGACAACGTGGGACAACGTGGGACAACGTGGGACAACGTGGGACAACGTGGGACAACGTGGGACATCGTGGGACAACGTGGGACAACGTGGGACAACGTGGGACAACGTGGGACATCGTTGGACACCGTTGGACACCGTGGGACAACGTGGGACAACGTGGGACAACGTGGGACAACGTGGGACAACGTGGGACAACGTGGGACAACGTGGGACAACGTGGGACAACGTGGGACAACGTGGGACAACGTGGGACAACGTGGGACATCGTGGGACAACGTGGGACAACGTGGGACAACGTGGGACAACGTGGGACAACGTGGGACAACGTGGGAAACCATGGAACAACGTGGGACAACGTGGGACACCGTTGGACATCGTTGGACAACGTGGGACAACGTGGGACAACGTGGGACAACGTGGGACAACGTGGGACAACGTGGGACAACGTGGGACAACGTGGGACACCGTTGGACACCGTGGGACACCGTTGGACACCGTTGGACATCGTTGGACACCGTGGGACAACGTGGGACATCGTGGGACAACGTGGGACAACGTGGGACAACGTGGGACAACGTGGGACATCGTGGGACAACGTGGGACAACGTGGGACAACGTGGGACACCGTTGGACACCGTTGGACACCGTTGGACACCGTTGGACATCGTTGGACACCGTGGGACAACGTGGGACAACGTGGGACAACGTGGGAAACCATGGAACAACGTGGGACAACGTGGGACACCGTTGGACATCGTTGGACATCGTTGGACACCGTGGGACAACGTGGGACAACGTGGGAAAACGTGGGACAACGTGGGACACCGTTGGACATCGCTGGACACCGTTGGACATCGTTGGACACCGTGGGACAACGTGGGACAACGTGGGACAACGTGGGACAACGTGGGACAACGTGGGACAACGTGGGACAACGTGGGACAACGTGGGACAACGTGGGACAACGTGGGACAACGTGGGACAACGTGGGACAACGTGGGACAACGTGGGACATCGTTGGACACCGTTGGACACCGTGGGACAACGTGGGACAACGTGGGACAACGTGGGACAACGTGGGACATCGTTGGACACCGTTGGACACCGTGGGACAACGTGGGACAACGTGGGACAACGTGGAACAACGTGGGACAACGTGGGACAACGTGGGACAACGTGGGACAACGTGGGACAACGTGGGACAACGTGGGACAACGTGGGACAACGTGGGACATCGTGGGACAACGTGGGACAACGTGGGACAACGTGGGACATCGTGGGACAACGTGGGACAACGTGGGACAACGTGGGACAACGTGGGACAACGTGGGACAACGTGGGAAACCATGGAACAACGTGGGACAACGTGGGACACCGTTGGACATCGTTGGACAACGTGGGACAACGTGGGACAACGTGGGACAACGTGGGACAACGTGGGACAACGTGGGACAACGTGGGACACCGTTGGACACCGTGGGACACCGTTGGACACCGTTGGACATCGTTGGACACCGTGGGACAACGTGGGACATCGTGGGACAACGTGGGACAACGTGGGACAACGTGGGACAACGTGGGACATCGTGGGACAACGTGGGACAACGTGGGACAACGTGGGACAACGTGGGACAACGTGGGACAACGTGGGACACCGTTGGACACCGTTGGACACCGTTGGACACCGTTGGACATCGTTGGACACCGTGGGACAACGTGGGACAACGTGGGACAACGTGGGAAACCATGGAACAACGTGGGACAACGTGGGACACCGTTGGACATCGTTGGACATCGTTGGACACCGTGGGACAACGTGGGACAACGTGGGACAACGTGGGACAACGTCGGACAACGTGGGACAACGTGGGACATCGTGGGACAACGTGGGACAACGTGGGACAACGTGGGACAACGTGGGACAACGTGGGACACCGTTGGACACCGTGGGACACCGTTGGACACCGTTGGACATCGTTGGACACCGTGGGACAACGTGGGACAACGTGGGTCAACGTGGGACAACGTGGGACATCGTGGGACAACGTGGGACAACGTGGGACAACGTGGGACAACGTGGGACATCGTGGGACAACGTGGGACAACGTGGGACAACGTGGGACATCGTGGGACAACGTGGGACAACGTGGGACAACGTGGGACAACGTGGGACACCGTTGGACACCGTTGGACACCGTTGGACACCGTTGGACATCGTTGGACACCGTGGGACAACGTGGGACAACGTGGGAAACCATGGAACAACGTGGGACAACGTGGGACACCGTTGGACATCGTTGGACATCGTTGGACACCGTGGGACAACGTGGGACAACGTGGGACAACGTGGGACAACGTGGGACAACGTGGGACAACGTGGGACATCGTGGGACACCGTTGGACACCGTGGGACAACGTGGGACAACGTGGGACAACGTGGGACAACGTGGGACAACGTGGGACAACGTGGGACAACGTGGGACAACGTGGGACAACGTGGGACATCGTGGGACAACGTGGGACAACGTGGGACAACGTGGGACATCGTGGGACAACGTGGGACAACGTGGGACAACGTGGGACAACGTGGGACAACGTGGGACACCGTTGGACACCGTTGGACACCGTTGGACACCGTTGGACATCGTTGGACACCGTGGGACAACGTGGGACAACGTGGGACAACGTGGGAAACCATGGAACAACGTGGGACAACGTGGGACACCGTTGGACATCGTTGGACATATTGGACACCGTGGGTCAACGTGGGACAACGTGGGACAACGTGGGACAACGTCGGACAACGTGGGACAACGTGGGACATCGTGGGACAACGTGGGACAACGTGGGACAACGTGGGACAACGTGGGACAACGTGGGACACCGTTGGACACCGTGGGACACCGTTGGACACCGTTGGACATCGTTGGACACCGTGGGACAACGTGGGACAACGTGGGACAACGTGGGACAACGTGGGACATCGTGGGACAACGTGGGACAACGTGGGACAACGTGGGACAACGTGGGACAACGTGGGACAACGTGGGACAACGTGGGACACCGTGGGACAACGTGGGACAACGTGGGACAACGTGGGACAACGTGGGACAACGTGGGACATCGTGGGACAACGTGGGACAACGTGGGACAACGTGGGACAACGTGGGACATCGTGGGACAACGTGGGACAACGTGGGACAACGTGGGACATCGTGGGACAACGTGGGACAACGTGGGACAACGTGGGACAACGTGGGACACCGTGGGACACCGTTGGACACCGTTGGACACCGTTGGACATCGTGGGACACCGTGGGACAACGTGGGACAACGTGGGACAACGTGGGAAACCATGGAACAACGTGGGACAACGTGGGACACCGTTGGACATCGTTGGACAACGTGGGACAACGTGGGACAACGTGGGACAACGTGGGACAACGTGGGACAACGTGGGACAACGTGGGACAACGTGGGACAACGTGGGACACCGTTGGACACCGTGGGACACCGTTGGACACCGTTGGACATCGTTGGACACCGTGGGACAACGTGGGACAACGTGGGACAACGTGGGACAACGTGGGACAACGTGGGACAACGTGGGACAACGTGGGACAACGTGGGACAACGTGGGACATCGTGGGACAACGTGGGACAACGTGGGACAACGTGGGACAACGTGGGACACCGTTGGACAACGTGGGACACCGTTGGACATCGTTGGACACCGTGGGACAACGTGGGACAACGTGGGACAACGTGGGAAACCATGGAACAACGTGGGACAACGTGGGACACCGTTGGACATCGTTGGACAACGTGGGACAACGTGGGACAACGTGGGACAACGTGGGACAACGTGGGACACCGTTGGACACCGTGGGACACCTTTGGACACCGTTGGACATCGTTGGACACCGTGGGACAACGTGGGACAACGTGGGACAACGTGGGACAACGTGGGACAACGTGGGACAACGTGGGACAACGTGGGACAACGTGGGACACCGTTGGACAACGTGGGACACCGTTGGACATCGTTGGACACCGTGGGACAACGTGGGACAACGTGGGACAACGTGGGACAACGTGGGACAACGTGGGACACCGTTGGACATCGTTGGACAACGTGGGACATCGTGGGACAACGTGGGACAACGTGGGACAACGTGGGACAACGTGGGACACCGTTGGACACCGTGGGACACCGTTGGACACCGTTGGACACCGTTGGACATCGTTGGACATCGTTGGACACTGTGGGACACCGTTGGACATCGTTGGACATCGTTGGACACCGTTGGACATCGTTGGACACCGTTGGACATCGTTGGACATCGTTGGACATCGTGGGACACCGTTGGACATCGTTGGACATCGTTGGACACCGTTGGACATCGTTGGACATCGTTGGACATCGTTGGACACCGTTGGACACCGTTGGACACCGTTGGACATCGTTGGACACCGTGGGACAACGTGGGACAACGTGGGACAACGTGGGACAACGTGGGACAACGTGGGACATCGTGGGACAACGTGGGACAACGTGGGACAACGTGGGACAACGTGGGACAACGTGGGACACCGTTGGACACCGTGGGACACCGTTGGACATCGTTGGACATCGTTGGACACCGTGGGACAACGTGGGACAACGTGGGACAACGTGGAACAACGTGGGACATCGTGGGACAACGTGGGACAACGTGGGACAACGTGGGACAACGTGGGACATCGTGGGACAACGTGGGACAACGTGGGACAACGTGGGACATCGTGGGACAACGTGGGACAACGTGGGACAACGTGGGACAACGTGGGACAACGTGGGACACCGTTGGACACCGTTGGACACCGTTGGACACCGTTGGACATCGTTGGACACCGTGGGACAACGTGGGACAACGTGGGACAACGTGGGAAACCATGGAACAACGTGGGACAACGTGGGACACCGTTGGACATCGTTGGACATCGTTGGACACCGTGGGACAACGTGGGACAACGTGGGACAACGTGGGACAACGTCGGACAACGTGGGACAACGTGGGACATCGTGGGACAACGTGGGACAACGTGGGACAACGTGGGACAACGTGGGACAACGTGGGACACCGTGGGACACCGTGGGACACCGTTGGACACCGTTGGACATCGTTGGACACCGTGGGACAACGTGGGACAACGTGGGACAACGTGGGACAACGTGGGACATCGTGGGACAACGTGGGACAACGTGGGACAACGTGGGACAACGTGGGACATCGTGGGACAACGTGGGACAACGTGGGACAACGTGGGACATCGTGGGACAACGTGGGACAACGTGGGACAACGTGGGACAACGTGGGACACCGTTGGACACCGTTGGACACCGTTGGACACCGTTGGACATCGTTGGACAACGTGGGACAACGTGGGACAACGTGGGACAACGTGGGAAACCATGGAACAACGTGGGACAACGTGGGACACCGTTGGACATCGTTGGACATCGTTGGACACCGTGGGACAACGTGGGACAACGTGGGACAACGTGGGACAACGTGGGAGAACGTGGGACATCGTGGGACACCGTTGGACACCGTGGGACAACGTGGGACAACGTGGGACAACGTGGGACAACGTGGGACAACGTGGGACAACGTGGGACAACGTGGGACAACGTGGGACAACGTGGGACAACGTGGGACATCGTGGGACAACGTGGGACAACGTGGGACAACGTGGGACAACGTGGGACAACGTGGGACAACGTGGGACAACGTGGGACAACGTGGGACAACGTGGCACAACGTGGGACAACGTGGGACACCGTTGGACATCGTTGGACAACGTGGGACAACGTGGGACAACGTGGGACAACGTGGGACAACGTGGGACAACGTGGGACAACGTGGGACACCGTTGGACACCGTTGGACATCGTTGGACACCGTGGGACAACGTGGGACAACGTGGGACAACGTGGGACAACGTGGGACAACGTGGGACAACGTGGGACAACGTGGGACAACGTCGGACAACGTGGGACAACGTGGGACAACGTGGGACAACGTGGGACATCGTGGGACAACGTGGGACAACGTGGGACAACGTGGGACAACGTGGGACATCGTGGGACAACGTGGGACAACGTGGGACAACGTGGGACACCGTTGGACACCGTTGGACACCGTTGGACACCGTTGGACATCGTTGGACACCGTGGGACAACGTGGGACAACGTGGGAAACCATGGAACAACGTGGGACAACGTGGGACACCGTTGGACATCGTTGGACATCGTTGGACACCGTGGGACAACGTGGGACAACGTGGGAAAACGTGGGACAACGTGGGACACCGTTGGACATCGCTGGACACCGTTGGACATCGTTGGACACCGTGGGACAACGTGGGACAACGTGGGACAACGTGGGACAACGTGGGACAACGTGGGACAACGTGGGACAACGTGGGACAACGTGGGACAACGTGGGACAACGTGGGACAACGTGGGACAACGTGGGACAACGTGGGACAACGTGGGACACCGTTGGACACCGTTGGACACCGTGGGACAACGTGGGACAACGTGGGACAACGTGGGACAACGTGGGACAACGTGGGACAACGTGGGACAACGTGGGACAACGTGGGACATCGTGGGACAACGTGGGACAACGTGGGACAACGTGGGACATCGTGGGACAACGTGGGACAACGTGGGACAACGTGGGACAACGTGGGACAACGTGGGAAACCATGGAACAACGTGGGACAACGTGGGACACCGTTGGACATCGTTGGACAACGTGGGACAACGTGGGACAACGTGGGACAACGTGGGACAACGTGGGACAACGTGGGACAACGTGGGACAACGTGGGACAACGTGGGACAACGTGGGACACCGTTGGACACCGTGGGACACCGTTGGACACCGTTGGACATCGTTGGACACCGTGGGACAACGTGGGACAACGTGGGACAACGTGGGACAACGTGGGACAACGTGGGACAACGTGGGACAACGTGGGACACCGTGGGACAACGTGGGACAACGTGGGAAAACGTGGGACAACGTGGGACACCGTTGGACATCGCTGGACACCGTTGGACATCGTTGGACACCGTGGGACAACGTGGGACAACGTGGGACAACGTGGGACAACGTGGGACAACGTGGGACAACGTGGGACAACGTGGGACAACGTGGGACAACGTGGGACATCGTGGGACAACGTGGGACAACGTGGGACAACGTGGGACAACGTGGGACATCGTTGGACACCGTTGGACACCGTGGGACAACGTGGGACAACGTGGGACAACGTGGGACAACGTGGGACATCGTTGGACACCGTTGGACACCGTGGGACAACGTGGGACAACGTGGGACAACGTGGAACAACGTGGGACAACGTGGGACAACGTGGGACAACGTGGGACAACGTGGGACAACGTGGGACAACGTGGGACAACGTGGGACAACGTGGGACATCGTGGGACAACGTGGGACAACGTGGGACAACGTGGGACATCGTGGGACAACGTGGGACCACGTGGGACAACGTGGGACAACGTGGGACAACGTGGGACAACGTGGGAAACCATGGAACAACGTGGGACAACGTGGGACACCGTTGGACATCGTTGGACAACGTGGGACAACGTGGGACAACGTGGGACAACGTGGGACAACGTGGGACAACGTGGGACAACGTGGGACACCGTTGGACACCGTGGGACACCGTTGGACACCGTTGGACATCGTTGGACACCGTGGGACAACGTGGGACATCGTGGGACAACGTGGGACAACGTGGGACAACGTGGGACAACGTGGGACATCGTGGGACAACGTGGGACAACGTGGGACAACGTGGGACACCGTTGGACACCGTTGGACACCGTTGGACACCGTTGGACATCGTTGGACACCGTGGGACAACGTGGGACAACGTGGGACAACGTGGGAAACCATGGAACAACGTGGGACAACGTGGGACACCGTTGGACATCGTTGGACATCGTTGGACACCGTGGGACAACGTGGGACAACGTGGGAAAACGTGGGACAACGTGGGACACCGTTGGACATCGCTGGACACCGTTGTACATCGTTGGACACCGTGGGACAACGTGGGACAACGTGGGACAACGTGGGACAACGTGGGACAACGTGGGACAACGTGGGACAACGTGGGACAACGTGGGACAACGTGGGACATCGTGGGACAACGTGGGACAACGTGGGACAACGTGGGACAACGTGGGACAACGTGGGACACCGTTGGACATCGTTGGACACCGTGGGACACCGTGGGACAACGTGGGACAACGTGGGACAACGTGGGACAACGTGGGACAACGTGGGAAACCATGGAACAACGTGGGACAACGAGGGACACCGTTGGACATCGTTGGACAACGTGGGACAACGTGGGACAACGTGGGACAACGTGGGACAACGTGGGACAACGTGGGACAACGTGGGACACCGTTGGACACCGTGGGACACCGTTGGACACCGTTGGACATCGTTGGACATCGTTGGACACCGTGGGACAACGTGGGACAACGTGCGACAACGTGGGACAACGTGGGACACCGTTGGACACCGTTGGACACCGTTGGACATCGTTGGACATCGTTGGACATCGTGGGACACCGTTGGACATCGTTGGACATCGTTGGACACCGTTGGACATCGTTGGACACCGTGGGACAACGTGGGACAACGTGGGACAACGTGGGACAACGTGGGACATCGTGGGACATCGTGGGACAACGTGGGACAACGTGGGACAACGTGGGACAACGTGGGACATCGTTGGACACCGTTGGACACCGTGGGACAACGTGGGACAACGTGGGACAACGTGGGACAACGTGGGACAACGTGGGACAACGTGGGACAGCGTGGGACAACGTGGGACAACGTGGGACAACGTGGGACAACGTGGGACAACGTGGGACAACGTGGGACAACGTGGGACATCGTGGGACAACGTGGGACAACGTGGGACAACGTGGGACAACGTGGGACAACGTGGGACACCGTTGGACATCGTTGGACAACGTGGGACACCGTTGGACATCGTTGGACACCGTGGGACAACGTGGGACAACGTGGGACACCGTTGGACACCGTTGGACATCGTTGGACACCGTGGGACAACGTGGGACAACGTGGGACAACGTGGGAAACCATGGAACAACGTGGGACAACGTGGGACACCGTTGGACATCGTTGGACAACGTGGGACAACGTGGGACAACGTGGGACAACGTGGGACAACGTGGGACAACGTGGGACAACGTGGGACACCGTTGGACACCGTGGGACACCGTTGGACACCGTTGGACATCGTTGGACACCGTGGGACAACGTGGGACAACGTGGGACAACGTGGGAGAACGTGGGACAACGTGGGACAACGTGGGACAACGTGGGACAACGTGGGACAACGTGGGACAACGTGGGACATCGTGGGACAACGTGGGACAACGTGGGACAACGTGGGACACCGTTGGACATCGTTGGACAACGTGGGACAACGTGGGACAACGTGGGACAACGTGGGACAACGTGGGACAACGTGGGACAACGTGGGACAACGTGGGACAACGTGGGACAACGTGGGACACCGTTGGACACCGTTGGACATCGTTGGACACCGTGGGACAACGTGGGACAACGTGGGACAACGTGGGACAACGTGGGACAACGTGGGACAACGTGGGACAACGTCGGACAACGTGGGACAACGTGGGACAACGTGGGACAACGTGGGACATCGTGGGACAACGTGGGACAACGTGGGACAACGTGGGACAACGTGGGACATCGTGGGACAACGTGGGACAACGTGGGACAACGTGGGACACCGTTGGACACCGTTGGACACCGTTGGACACCGTTGGACATCGTTGGACACCGTGGGACAACGTGCGACAACGTGGGACAACGTGGGAAACCATGGAACCACGTGGGACAACGTGGGACACCGTTGGACATCGTTGGACATCGTTGGACACCGTGGGACAACGTGGGACAACGTGGGAAAACGTGGGACAACGTGGGACACCGTTGGACATCGCTGGACACCGTTGGACATCGTTGGACACCGTGGGACAACGTGGGACAACGTGGGACAACGTGGGACAACGTGGGACAACGTGGGACAACGTGGGACAACGTGGGACAACGTGGGACAACGTGGGACATCGTGGGACAACGTGGGACAACGTGGGACAACGTGGGACAACGTGGGACATCGTTGGACACCGTTGGACACCGTGGGACAACGTGGGACAACGTGGGACAACGTGGGACAACGTGGGACAACGTGGGACAACGTGGGACAACGTGGGACAACGTGGGACATCGTGGGACAACGTGGGACAACGTGGGACAACGTGGGACAACGTGGGACAACGTGGGACAACGTGGGACAACGTGGGACAACGTGGGACAACGTGGGACACCGTGGGACATCGTTGGACACCGTGGGACAACGTGGGACAACGTGGGACAACGTGGGACACCGTGGGACACCGTTGGACACCGTTGGACACCGTTGGACACCGTTGGACATCGTTGGACACCGTGGGACAACGTGGGACAACGTGGGACAACGTGGGAAACCATGGAACAACGTGGGACAACGTGGGACACCGTGGGACATCGTCGGACAACGTGGGACAACGTGGGACAACGTGGGACAACGTGGGACAACGTGGGACAACGTGGGACAACGTGGGACAACGTGGGACAACGTGGGACAACGTGGGACATCGTGGGACAACGTGGGACAACGTGGGACAACGTGGGACATCGTGGGACAACGTGGGACAACGTGGGACAACGTGGGACACCGTTGGACACCGTTGGACACCGTTGGACACCGTTGGACATCGTTGGACACCGTGGGACAACGTGGGACAACGTGGGACAACGTGGGACACCATGGAACAACGTGGGACAACGTGGGACACCGTTGGACATCGTTGGACATCGTTGGACACCGTGGGACAACGTGGGACAACGTGGGACACCGTTGGACATCGCTGGACACCGTTGGACATCGTTGGACACCGTGGGACAACGTGGGACAACGTGGGACAACGTGGGACAACGTGGGACAACGTGGGACAACGTGGGACAACGTGGGACAACGTGGGACAACGTGGGACATCGTGGGACAACGTGGGACAACGTGGGACAACGTGGGACAACGTGGGACATCGTTGGACACCGTTGGACACCGTGGGACAACGTGGGACAACGTGGGACAACGTGGGACAACGTGGGACAACGTGGGACAACGTGGGACAACGTGGGACAACGTGGGACAACGTGGGACAACGTGGGACAACGTGGGACAACGTGGGACAACGTGGGACATCGTGGGACAACGTGGGACAACGTGGGACAACGTGGGACAACGTGGGACAACGTGGGACACCGTTGGACATCGTTGGACACCGTGGGACAACGTGGGACAACGTGGGACAACGTGGGACACCGTTGGACACCGTTGGACACCGTTGGACACCGTTGGACACCGTTGGACATCGTTGGACACCGTGGGACAACGTGGGACAACGTGGGACAACGTGGGAAACCATGGAACAACGTGGGACAACGTGGGACACCGTTGGACATCGTCGGACAACGTGGGACAACGTGGGACAACGTGGGACAACGTGGGACAACGTGGGACAACGTGGGACAACGTGGGACACCGTTGGACACCGTGGGACACCGTTGGACACCGTTGGACATCGTTGGACACCGTGGGACAACGTGGGACAACGTGGGACAACGTGGGACAACGTGGGACAACGTGGGACAACGTGGGACAACGTGGGACAACGTGGGACAACGTGGGACAACGTGGGACAACTTGGGACATCGTGGGACAACGTGGGACAACGTGGGACAACGTGGGACAACGTGGGACACCGTTGGACAACGTGGGACACCGTTGGACATTGTTGGACACCGTGGGACAACGTGGGACAACGTGGGACAACGTGGGACATCGTGGGACAACGTGGGACAACGTGGGACAACGTGGGACAACGTGGGACAACGTGGGACAACGTGGGACAACGTGGGAAACCATGGAACAACGTGGGACAACGTGGGACACCGTTGGACATCGTTGGACATCGTTGGACACCGTGGGACAACGTGGGACAACGTGGGACAACGTGGGACAACGTGGGACACCGTTGGACATCGCTGGACACCGTTGGACATCGTTGGACACCGTGGGACAACGTGGGACAACGTGGGACAACGTGGGACAACGTGGGACAACGTGGGACATCGTTGGACACCGTTGGACACCGTGGGACAACGTGGGACAACTTGGGACAACGTGGGACAACGTGGGACAACGTGGGACAACGTGGGACAACGTGGGACAACGTGGGACAACGTGGGACAACGTGGGACAACGTGGGACAACGTGGGACAACGTGGGACATCGTGGGACAACGTGGGACAACGTGGGACAACGTGGGACAACGTGGGACAACGTGGGACACCGTTGGACATCGTTGGACACCGTGGGACAACGTGGGACAACGTGGGACAACGTGGGACAACGTGGGACAACGTGGGACAACGTGGGACATCGTGGGACAACGTGGGACAACGTGGGACAACGTGGGACAACGTGGGACTACGTGGGACACCGTTGGACATCGTTGGACAACGTGGGACACCGTTGGACATCGTTGGACACCGTGGGACAACGTGGGACAACGTGGGACACCGTTGGACACCGTTGGACATCGTTGGACACCGTGGGACAACGTGGGACAACGTGGGACAACGTGGGACAACGTGGGACAACGTGGGACAACGTGGGACAACGTGGGACAACGTGGGACAACGTGGGACAACGTGGGACAACGTGGGACAACGTGGGACATCGTGGGACAACGTGGGACAACGTGGGACAACGTGGGACAACGTGGGACAACGTGGGACACCGTTGGACATCGTTGGACACCGTGGGACAACGTGGGACAACGTGGGACAACGTGGGACACCGTTGGACACCGTTGGACACCGTTGGACACCGTTGGACATCGTTGGACACCGTGGGACAACGTGGGACAACGTGGGACAACGTGGGAAACCATGGAACAACGTGGGACAACGTGGGACACCGTTGGACATCGTCGGACAACGTGGGACAACGTGGGACAACGTGGGACAACGTGGGACAACGTGGGACAACGTGGGACAACGTGGGACACCGTTGGACACCGTGGGACACCGTTGGACACCGTTGGACATCGTTGGACACCGTGGGACAACGTGGGACAACGTGGGACAACGTGGGACAACGTGGGACAACGTGGGACAACGTGGGACAACGTGGGACAACGTGGGACAACGTGGGACAACGTGGGACAACGTGGGACATCGTGGGACAACGTGGGACAACGTGGGACAACGTGGGACAACGTGGGACACCGTTGGACAACGTGGGACACCGTTGGACATTGTTGGACACCGTGGGACAACGTGGGACAACGTGGGACAACGTGGGACATCGTGGGACAACGTGGGACAACGTGGGACAACGTGGGACAACGTGGGACAACGTGGGACAACGTGGGACAACGTGGGAAACCATGGAACAACGTGGGACAACGTGGGAAACCATGGAACAACGTGGGACAACGTGGGACACCGTTGGACATCGTTGGACATCGTTGGACACCGTGGGACAACGTGGGACAACGTGGGAAAACGTGGGACAACGTGGGACACCGTTGGACATCGCTGGACACCGTTGGACATCGTTGGACACCGTGGGACAACGTGGGACAACGTGGGACAACGTGGGACAACGTGGGACAACGTGGGACAACGTGGGACAACGTGGGACAACGTGGGACAACGTGGGACAACGTGGGACAACGTGGGACATCGTGGGACAACGTGGGACAACGTGGGACAACGTGGGACAACGTGGGACATCGTTGGACACCGTTGGACACCGTGGGACAACGTGGGACAACGTGGGACAACGTGGGACAACGTGGGACAACGTGGGACAACGTGGTACAACGTGGGACAACGTGGGACAACGTGGGACAACGTGGGACAACGTGGGACAACGTGGGACAACGTGGGACAACGTGGGACATCGTGGGACAACGTGGGACAACGTGGGACAACGTGGGACAACGTGGGACTACGTGGGACACCGTTGGACATCGTTGGACAACGTGGGACACCGTTGGACATCGTTGGACACCGTGGGACAACGTGGGACAACGTGGGACACCGTTGGACACCGTTGGACATCGTTGGACACCGTGGGACAACGTGGGACAACGTGGGACAACGTGGGAAACCATGGAACAACGTGGGACAACGTGGGACACCGTTGGACATCGTTGGACAACGTGGGACAGCGTGGGACAACGTGGGACAACGTGGGACAACGTGGGACAACGTGGGACAACGTGGGACACCGTTGGACACCGTGGGACACCGTTGGACACCGTTGGACATCGTTGGACATCGTTGGACACCGTGGGACAACGTGGGACAACGTGGGACAACGTGGGACAACGTGGGACACCGTTGGACATCGTTGGACATCGTGGGACAACGTGGGACAACGTGGGACAACGTGGGACAACGTGGGACAACGTGGGACACCGTTGGACATCGTTGGACACCGTGGGACACCGTGGGACAACGTGGGACAACGTGGGACAACGTGGGACAACGTGGGACAACGTGGGAAACCATGGAACAACGTGGGACAACGAGGGACACCGTTGGACATCGTTGGACAACGTGGGACAACGTGGGACAACGTGGGACAACGTGGGACAACGTGGGACAACGTGGGACAACGTGGGACACCGTTGGACACCGTGGGACACCGTTGGACACCGTTGGACATCGTTGGACATCGTTGGACACCGTGGGACAACGTGGGACAACGTGGGACAACGTGGGACAACGTGGGACACCGTTGGACATCGTTGGACATCGTTGGACATCGTGGGACACCGTTGGACATCGTTGGACATCGTTGGACACCGTTGGACACCGTTGGACAACGTGGGACATCGTGGGACAACGTGGGACAACGTGGGACAACGTGGGACAACGTGGGACACCGTTGGACACCGTGGGACACCGTTGGACACCGTTGGACACCGTTGGACATCGTTGGACATCGTTGGACATCGTGGGACACCGTTGGACATCGTTGGACATCGTTGGACACCGTTGGACATCGTTGGACACCGTGGGACAACGTGGGACAACGTGGGACAACGTGGGAAACCATGGAACAACGTGGGACAACGTGGGACACCGTTGGACATCGTCGGACAACGTGGGACAACGTGGGACAACGTGGGACAACGTGGGACAACGTGGGACAACGTGGGACAACGTGGGACACCGTTGGACACCGTGGGACACCGTTGGACACCGTTGGACATCGTTGGACACCGTGGGACAACGTGGGACAACGTGGGACAACGTGGGACAACGTGGGACAACGTGGGACAACGTGGGACAACGTGGGACAACGTGGGACAACGTGGGACAACGTGGGACAACGTGGGACATCGTGGGACAACGTGGGACAACGTGGGACAACGTGGGACAACGTGGGACACCGTTGGACAACGTGGGACACCGTTGGACATTGTTGGACACCGTGGGACACCGTGGGACAACGTGGGACAACGTGGGACATCGTGGGACAACGTGGGACAACGTGGGACAACGTGGGACAACGTGGGACAACGTGGGACACCGTTGGACACCGTTGGACACCGTTGGACACCGTTGGACATCGTTGGACACCGTGGGACAACGTGGGACAACGTGGGACAACGTGGGAAACCATGGAACAACGTGGGACAACGTGGGACACCGTTGGACATCGTTGGACATCGTTGGACACCGTGGGACAACGTGGGACACCGTTGGACATCGTTGGACATCGTTGGACACCGTGGGACAACGTGGGACAACGTGGGACAACGTGGGACAACGTGGGACACCGTTGGACATCGTTGGACATCGTTGGACATCGTGGGACACCGTTGGACATCGTTGGACATCGTTGGACACCGTTGGACACCGTTGGACAACGTGGGACATCGTGGGACAACGTGGGACAACGTGGGACAACGTGGGACAACGTGGGACACCGTTGGACACCGTGGGACACCGTTGGACACCGTTGGACACCGTTGGACATCGTTGGACATCGTTGGACATCGTGGGACACCGTTGGACATCGTTGGACATCGTTGGACACCGTTGGACATCGTTGGACACCGTTGGACATCGTTGGACATCGTTGGACATCGTGGGACAACGTGGGACAACGTGGGACAACGTGGGACAACGTGGGACATCGTGGGACAACGTGGGACAACGTGGGACAACGTGGGACAACGTGGGACAACGTGGGACACCGTTGGACATCGTTGGACAACGTGGGACACCGTTGGACATCGTTGGACACCGTGGGACAACGTGGGACAACGTGGGACACCGTTGGACACCGTTGGACATCGTTGGACACCGTGGGACAACGTGGGACAACGTGGGACAACGTGGGAAACCATGGAACAACGTGGGACAACGTGGGACACCGTTGGACATCGTTGGACAACGTGGGACAACGTGGGACAACGTGGGACAACGTGGGACAACGTGGGACAACGTGGGACACCGTTGGACAACGTGGGACACCGTTGGACATCGTTGGACACCGTGGGACAACGTGGGACAACGTGGGACAACGTGGGACATCGTGGGACAACGTGGGACAACGTGGGACAACGTGGGAAACCATGGAACAACGTGGGACAACGTGGGACACCGTTGGACATCGTTGGACATCGTTGGACACCGTGGGACAACGTGGGACAACGTGGGAAAACGTGGGACAACGTGGGACACCGTTGGACATCGCTGGACACCGTTGGACATCGTTGGACACCGTGGGACAACGTGGGACAACGTGGGACAACGTGGGACAACGTGGGACAACGTGGGACAACGTGGGACAACGTGGGACAACGTGGGACAACGTGGGACAACGTGGGACAACGTGGGACAACGTGGGACAACGTGGGACATCGTGGGACAACGTGGGACAACGTAGGACAACGTGGGACAACGTGGGACATCGTTGGACAGCGTTGGACACCGTGGGACAACGTGGGACAACGTGGGACAACGTGGGACAACGTGGGACAACGTGGGACAACGTGGGACAACGTGGGACAACGTGGGACAACGTGGGACAACGTGGGACAACGTGGGACAACGTGGGACAACGTGGGACAACGTGGGACATCGTGGGACAACGTGGGACAACGTGGGACAACGTGGGACAACGTGGGACAACGTGGGACACCGTTGGACATCGTTGGACAACGTGGGACACCGTTGGACATCGTTGGACACCGTGGGACAACGTGGGACAACGTGGGACACCGTTGGACAACGTTGGACATCGTTGGACACCGTGGGACACCGTGGGACAACGTGGGACAACGTGGGACCACGTGGGACAACGTGGGACACCGTGGGACAACGTGGGACAACGTGGGACAACGTGGGACAACGTGGGACAACGTGGGACAACGTGGGGCAACGTGGGACAACGTGGGACAACGTGGGACAACGTGGGACACCGTTGGACATCGCTGGACACCGTTGGACATCGTTGGACACCGTGGGACAACGTGGGACAACGTGGGACAACGTGGGACAACGTGGGACAACGTGGGACAACGTGGGACAACGTGGGACAACGTGGGACAACGTGGGACAACGTGGGACAACGTGGGACAACGTGGGACATCGTGGGACAACGTGGGACAACGTGGGACAACGTGGGACAACGTTGGACATCGTTGGACACCGTTGGACACCGTGGGACAACGTGGGACAACGTGGGACAACGTGGGACCACGTGGGACAACGTGGGACAACGTGGGACAACGTGGGACAACGTGGGACAACGTGGGACAACGTGGGACAACGTGGGACATCGTGGGACAACGTGGGACAACGTGGGACAACGTGGGACAACGTGGGACAACGTGGGACACCGTTGGACATCGTTGGACACCGTGGGACACCGTGGGACAACGTGGGACAACGTGGGACAACGTGGGACACCGTTGGACACCGTTGGACATCGTTGGACACCGTGGGACAACGTGGGACAACGTGGGACAACGTGGGACAACGTGGGACAACGTGGGACACCGTTGGACATCGTTGGACACCGTGGGACACCGTGGGACAACGTGGGACACCGTGGGACAACGTGGGACAACGTGGGACAACGTGGGACAACGTGGGACAACGTGGGAAACCATGGAACAACGTGGGACAACGTGGGACACCGTTGGACATCGTTGGACAACGTGGGACAACGTGGGACAACGTGGGACAACGTGGGACAACGTGGGACAACGTGGGACACCGTTGGACACCGTGGGACACCGTTGGACACCGTTGGACATCGTTGGACACCGTGGGACAACGTGGGACAACGTGGGACAACGTGGGACAACGTGGGACAACGTGGGACAACGTGGGACAACGTGGGACAACGTGGGACAACGTGGGACAACGTGGGACAACGTGGGACAACGTGGGACAACGTGGGACAACGTGGGACAACGTGGGACTCCGTTGGACAACGTGGGACACCGTTGGACATCGTTGGACACCGTTGGACACCGTTGGACACCGTTGGACATCGTTGGACACCGTGGGACAACGTGGGACAACGTGGGACAACGTGGGACAACGTGGGACACCGTTGGACATCGTTGGACATCGTTGGACATCGTTGGACATCGTGGGACACCGTTGGACATCGTTGGACATCGTTGGACACCGTTGGACATCGTTGGACATCGTTGGACATCGTTGGACACCGTTGGACACCGTTGGACACCGTTGGACACCGTTGGACATCGTTGGACACCGTGGGACAACGTGGGACAACGTGGGACAACGTGGGACAACGTGGGACACCGTTGGACATCGTTGGACACCGTGGGACAACGTGGGACAACGTGGGACAACGTGGGACAACGTGGGACAACGTGGGACAACGTGGGACAACGTGGGACAACGTGGGACAACGTGGGACAACGTGGGACATCGTGGGACAACGTGGGACAACGTGGGACAACGTGGGACAACGTGGGACACCGTTGGACAACGTGGGACACCGTTGGACATCGTTGGACACCGTGGGACAACGTGGGACAACGTGGGACCACGTGGGACAACGTGGGACAACGTGGGACAACGTGGGACAACGTGGGACAACGTGGGACACCGTTGGACATCGTTGGACACCGTGGGACACCGTGGGACAACGTGGGACAACGTGGGACAACGTGGGACAACGTGGGACAACGTGGGAAACCATGGAACAACGTGGGACAACGTGGGACACCGTTGGACATCGTTGGACAACGTGGGACAACGTGGGACAACGTGGGACAACGTGGGACAACGTGGGACAACGTGGGACACCGTTGGACACCGTGGGACACCGTTGGACACCGTTGGACATCGTTGGACACCGTGGGACAACGTGGGACAACGTGGGACAACGTGGGACAACGTGGGACAACGTGGGACAACGTGGGACAACGTGGGACAACGTGGGACAACGTGGGACAACGTGGGACAACGTGGGACAACGTGGGACAACGTGGGACAGCGTGGGACACCGTTGGACAACGTGGGACATCGTTGGACATCGTTGGACATCGTTGGACACCGTTGGACACCGTTGGACACCGTTGGACATCGTTGGACACCGTGGGACAACGTGGGACAACGTGGGACAACGTGGGACAACGTGGGACAACGTGGGACAACGTGGGACATCGTGGGACAACGTGGGACAACGTGGGACAACGTGGGACAACGTGGGACAACGTGGGACACCGTTGGACACCGTGGGACACCGTTGGACACCGTTGGACATCGTTGGACACCGTGGGACAACGTGGGACAACGTGGGACAACGTGGGACAACGTGGGACAACGTGGGACACCGTTGGACATCGTTGGACATCGTTGGACATCGTTGGACATCGTGGGACACCGTTGGACATCGTTGGACATCGTTGGACACCGTTGGACATCGTTGGACATCGTTGGACATCGTTGGACACCGTTGGACACCGTTGGACACCGTTGGACATCGTTGGACACCGTGGGACAACGTGGGACAACGTGGGACAACGTGGGACAACGTGGGACAACTTGGGACAACGTGGGACATCGTGGGACAACGTGGGACAACGTGGGACAACGTGGGACAACGTGGGACATCGTGGGACAACGTGGGACAACGTGGGACAACGTGGGACACCGTTGGACAACGTGGGACACCGTTGGACATCGTTGGACACCGTGGGACAACGTGGGACAACGTGGGACCACGTGGGACAACGTGGGACAACGTGGGACAACGTGGGACAACGTGGGACAACGTGGGACACCGTTGGACATCGTTGGACAACGTGGGACAACGTGGGACAACGTGGGACAACGTGGGACAACGTGGGACAACGTGGGACACCGTTGGACACCGTGGGACACCGTTGGACACCGTTGGACATCGTTGGACACCGTGGGACAACGTGGGACAACGTGGGACAACGTGGGACAACGTGGGACAACGTGGGACAACGTGGGACAACGTGGGACAACGTGGGACAACGTGGGACAACGTGGGACAACGTGGGACAACGTGGGACACCGTTGGACAACGTGGGACACCGTTGGACATCGTTGGACACCGTGGGACAACGTGGGACAACGTGGGACAACGTGGGACAACGTGGGACAACGTGGGACACCGTTGGACATCGTTGGACATCGTTGGACATCGTGGGACACCGTTGGACATCGTTGGACATCGTTGGACACCGTTGGACACCGTTGGACAACGTGGGACATCGTGGGACAACGTGGGACAACGTGGGACAACGTGGGACAACGTGGGACACCGTTGGACACAGTGGGACAACGTGGGACAACGTGGGACAACGTGGGACAACGTGGGACAACGTGGGACACCGTTGGACACCGTTGGACATCGTTGGACACCGTGGGACAACGTGGGACAACGTGGGACAACGTGGGACAACGTGGGACAACGTGGGACAACGTGGGACAACGTCGGACAACGTGGGACAACGTGGGACAACGTGGGACAACGTGGGACATCGTGGGACAACGTGGGACAACGTGGGACAACGTGGGACAACGTGGGACATCGTGGGACAACGTGGGACAACGTGGGACAACGTGGGACACCGTTGGACACCGTTGGACACCGTTGGACACCGTTGGACATCGTTGGACACCGTGGGACAACGTGGGACAACGTGGGACAACGTGGGAAACCATGGAACAACGTGGGACAACGTGGGACACCGTTGGACATCGTTGGACATCGTTGGACACCGTGGGACAACGTGGGACAACGTGGGAAAACGTGGGACAACGTGGGACACCGTTGGACATCGCTGGACACCGTTGGACATCGTTGGACACCGTGGGACAACGTGGGACAACGTGGGACAACGTGGGACAACGTGGGACAACGTGGGAAACCATGGAACAACGTGGGACAACGTGGGACACCGTTGGACATCGTTGGACAACGTGGGACAACGTGGGACAACGTGGGACAACGTGGGACAACGTGGGACAACGTGGGACACCGTTGGACACCGTGGGACACCGTTGGACACCGTTGGACATCGTTGGACACCGTGGGACAACGTGGGACAACGTGGGACAACGTGGGACAACGTGGGACAACGTGGGACAACGTGGGACAACGTGGGACAACGTGGGACACCGTTGGACACCGTTGGACACCGTTGGACACCGTTGGACATCGTTGGACACCGTGGGACAACGTGGGACAACGTGGGACAACGTGGGAAACCATGGAACAACGTGGGACAACGTGGGACACCGTTGGACATCGTTGGACAACGTGGGACAACGTGGGACAACGTGGGACAACGTGGGACAACGTGGGACAACGTGGGACAACGTGGGACACCGTTGGACACCGTGGGACACCGTTGGACACCGTTGGACATCGTTGGACACCGTGGGACAACGTGGGACAACGTGGGACAACGTGGGACAACGTGGGACAACGTGGGACAACGTGGGACAACGTGGGACAACGTGGGACAACGTGGGACAACGTGGGACAACGTGGGACATCGTGGGACAACGTGGGACAACGTGGGACAACGTGGGACAACGTGGGACACCGTTGGACAACGTGGGACACCGTTGGACATCGTTGGACACCGTGGGACAACGTGGGACAACGTGGGACAACGTGGGACAACGTGGGACAACGTGGGACACCGTTGGACACCGTGGGACACCGTTGGACACCGTTGGACATCGTTGGACACCGTGGGACAACGTGGGACAACGTGGGACAACGTGGGACAACGTGGGACAACGTGGGACAACGTGGGACAACGTGGGACAACGTGGGACAACGTGGGACAACGTGGGACAACGTGGGACAACGTGGGACAACGTGGGACAACGTGGGACAACGTGGGACAACGTGGGACAACGTGGGACAACGTGGGACATCGTGGGACAACGTGGGACAACGTGGGACAACGTGGGACAACGTGGGACAACGTGGGACACCGTTGGACAACGTGGGACACCGTTGGACATCGTTGGACACCGTGGGACAACGTGGGACAACGTGGGACAACGTGGGACACCGTTGGACACCGTTGGACATCGTTGGACATCGTTGGACATCGTGGGACACCGTTGGACATCGCTGGACACCGTTGTACATCGTTGGACACCGTGGGACAACGTGGGACAACGTGGGACAACGTGGGACAACGTGGGACAACGTGGGACAACGTGGGACAACGTGGGACAACGTGGGACAACGTGGGGCAACGTGGGACAACGTGGGACATCGTGGGACAACGTGGGACAACGAGGGACAACGTGGGACAACGTGGGACAACGTGGGACACCGTTGGACATCGTTGGACACCGTGGGACAACGTGGGACAACGTGGGACAACGTGGGACACCGTTGGACACCGTTGGACATCGTTGGACATCGTTGGACACCGTGGGACAACGTGGGACAACGTGGGACAACGTGGGACAACGTGGGACAACGTGGGACAACGTGGGACAACGTGGGACAACGTGGGACAACGTGGGACACCGTTGGACATCGTTGGACACCGTGGGACAACGTGGGACAACGTGGGACAACGTGGGACATCGTTGGACACCGTTGGACACCGTTGGACACCGTTGGACACCGTTGGACACCGTTGGACATCGGTGGACATCGTGGGACACCGTTGGACACCGTGGGACAACGTGGGACAACGTGGGACAACGTGGGACACCGTTGGACACCGTTGGACATCGTTGGACATCGTTGGACATCGTGGGACACCGTTGGACAACGTGGGACAACGTGGGACAACGTGGGACAACGTGGGACAACGTGCGACAACGTGGGACAACGTGGGACAACGTGGGACACCGTTGGACATCGTTGGACACCGTGGGACAACGTGGGACAACGTGGGACAACGTGGGACATCGTTGGACACCGTTGGACACCGTTGGACATCGTTGGACACCGTGGGACAACGTGGGACAACGTGGGACAACGTGGGACAACGTGGGACAACGTGGGACAACGTGGGACAATGTGGGACAACGTGGGACAACGTGGGACAACGTGGGACAACGTGGGACAACGTGGGACACCGTTGGACATCGTTGGACAACGTGGGACAACGTGGGACAACGTGGGACAACGTGGGACAACGTGGGACAACGTGGGACAACGTTGGACACCGTGGGACACCGTGGGACAACGTGGGACAACGTGGGACATCGTTGGACAACGTGGGACAACGTGGGACAACGTGGGACAACGTGGGACACCGTTGGACATCGTTGGACACCGTGGGACAACGTGGGACAACGTGGGACAACGTGGGACAACGTGGGACAACGTGGGACACCGTTGGACACCGTGGGACACCGTTGGACACCGTTGGACATCGTTGGACACCGTGGGACAACGTGGGACAACGTGGGACAACGTGGGACAACGTGGGACAACGTGGGACACCGTTGGACACCGTGGGACACCGTTGGACACCGTTGGACATCGTTGGACACCGTGGGACAACGTGGGACAACGTGGGACAACGTGGGACAACGTGGGACAACGTGGGACAACGTGGGACAACGTGGGACAACGTGGGACAACGTGGGACAACGTGGGACATCGTGGGACAACGTGGGACAACGTGGGACAACGTGGGACAACGTGGGACACCGTTGGACAACGTGGGACACCGTGGGACATCGTTGGACACCGTGGGACAACGTGGGACAACGTGGGACCACGTGGGACAACGTGGGACAACGTGGGACAACGTGGGACAACGTGGGACAACGTGGGACAACGTTGGACATCGTTGGACATCATTGGACACCGTGGGACAACGTGGGACAACGTGGGACAACGTGGGACAACGTGGGACAACGTGGGACAACGTGGGACAACGTGGGACAACGTGGGACAACGTGGGACAACGTGGGACAACGTTGGACACCGTTGGACATCGTTGGACACCGTGGGACAACGTGGGACAACGTGGGACAACGTGGGACAACGTGGGACAACGTGGGACAACGTGGGACAACGTGGGACAACGTGGGACAACGTGGGACAACGTGGGACAACGTGGGACATCGTGGGACAACGTGGGACAACGTGGGACAACGTGGGACAACGTGGGACACCGTTGGACAACGTGGGACACCGTTGGACATCGTTGGACACCGTGGGACAACGCGGGACAACGTGGGACAACGTGGGACACCGTTGGACACCGTTGGACATCGTTGGACATCGTTGGACATCGTGGGACACCGTTGGACATCGTTGGACATCGTTGGACACCGTGGGACAACGTGGGACAACGTGGGACAACGTGGGACAACGTGGGACAACGTGGGACAACGTGGGACAACGTGGGACAACGTGGGACAACGTGGGACAACGTGGGACACCGTTGGACATCGTTGGACAACGTGGGACAACGTGGGACAACGTGGGACAACGTGGGACAACGTGGGACAACGTGGGACACCGTTGGACACCGTGGGACAACGTGGGACACCGTTGGACACCGTTGGACATCGTTGGACATCGTTGGACATCGTGGGACACCGTTGGACATCGCTGGACACCGTTGGACATCGTTGGACACCGTTGGACATCGTTGGACACCGTGGGACAACGTGGGACAACGTGGGACAACGTGGGACAACGTGGGACACCGTTGGACACCGTTGGACATCGTTGGACACCGTTGGACACCGTGGGACAACGTGGGACAACGTGGGACAACGTGGGACAACGTGGGACAACGTGGGACAACGTGGGACAACGTGGGACAACGTGGGACAACGTGGGACAACGTGGGACAACGTGGGACAACGTGGGACAACGTGGGACAACGTGGGACAACGTGGGACAACGTGGGACATCGTGGGACAACGTGGGACAACGTGGGACAACGTGGGACAACGTGGGACAACGTTGGACACCGTTGGACATCGTTGGACACCGTGGGACAACGTGGGACAACGTGGGACAACGTGGGACACCGTTGGACACCGTTGGACACCGTTGGACACCGTTGGACATCGTTGGACACCGTGGGACAACGTGGGACAACGTGGGACAACGTGGGAAACCATGGAACAACGTGGGACAACGTGGGACACCGTTGGACATCGTTGGACAACGTGGGACAACGTGGGACAACGTGGGACAACGTGGGACAACGTGGGACAACGTGGGACAACGTGGGACACCGTTGGACACCGTGGGACACCGTTGGACACCGTTGGACATCGTTGGACACCGTGGGACAACGTGGGACATCGTTGGACACCGTGGGACAACGTGGGACAACGTGGGACAACGTGGGACAACGTGGGAAAACGTGGGACAACGTGGGACAACGTGGGACAACGTGGGACAACGTGGGACAACGTGGGACAACGTGGGACAACGTGGGACATCGTGGGACAACGTGGGACAACGTGGGACAACGTTGGACAACGTGGGACAACGTGGGACAACGTGGGACAACGTGGGACAACGTGGGACAACGTGGGACATCGTGGGACAACGTGGGACAACGTGGGACAACGTGGGACAACGTGGGACATCGTTGGACACCGTTGGACACCGTGGGACAACGTGGGACAACGTGGGACCACGTGGGACAACGTGGGACAACGTGGGACAACGTGGGACAACGTGGGACAACGTGGGACATCGTGGGACAACGTGGGACAACGTGGGACAACGTGGGACAACGTGGGACAACGTGGGACACCGTTGGACACCGTTGGACACCGTTGGACACCGTTGGACATCGTTGGACACCGTGGGACAACGTGGGACAACGTGGGACAACGTGGGAAACCATGGAACAACGTGGCACAACGTGGGACATCGTGGGACAACGTGGGACAACGTGGGACAACGTGGGACACCGTTGGACACCGTTGGACACCGTTGGACACCGTTGGACATCGTTGGACACCGTGGGACAACGTGGGACAACGTGGGACAACGTGGGACACCGTTGGACACCGTTGGACACCGTTGGACACCGTTGGACACCGTTGGACATCGTTGGACACCGTGGGACAACGTGGGACAACGTGGGACAACGTGGGAAACCATGGAACAACGTGGGACAACGTGGGACATCGTGGGACAACGTGGGACAACGTGGGACAACGTGGGACACCGTTGGACACCGTTGGACACCGTTGGACACCGTTGGACATCGTTGGACACCGTGGGACAACGTGGGACAACGTGGGACAACGTGGGAAACCATGGAACAACGTGGGACAACGTGGGACACCGTTGGACATCGTTGGACATCGTTGGACACCGTGGGACAACGTGGGACAACGTGGGACAACGTGGGACAACGTGGGAAACCATGGAACAACGTGGGACAACGTGGGACAACGTGGGACAACGTGGGACAACGTGGGACATCGTTGGACACCGTTGGACACCGTTGGACACCGTTGGACATCGTTGGACACCGTGGGACAACGTGGGACAACGTGGGACAACGTGGGACAACGTGGGAAACCATGGAACAACGTGGGACAACGTGGGACAACGTGGGACAACGTGGGACAACGTGGGACATCGTTGGACACCGTTGGACACCGTTGGACACCGTTGGACATCGTTGGACACCGTGGGACAACGTGGGACAACGTGGGACAACGTGGGAAACCATGGAACAACGTGGGACAACGTGGGACACCGTTGGACATCGTTGGACATCGTTGGACACCGTGGGACAACGTGGGACAACGTGGGACAACGTGGGACAACGTGGGAAACCATGGAACAACGTGGGACAACGTGGGACAACGTGGGACAACGTGGGACAACGTGGGACATCGTTGGACACCGTTGGACACCGTTGGACACCGTTGGACATCGTTGGACAACGTGGGACAACGTGGGACAACGTGGGAAACCATGGAACAACGTGGGACAACGTGGGACATCGTGGGACAACGTGGGACAACGTGGGACAACGTGGGACACCGTTGGACACCGTTGGACACCGTTGGACACCGTTGGACATCGTTGGACACCGTGGGACAACGTGGGACAACGTGGGACAACGTGGGAAACCATGGAACAACGTGGGACAACGTGGGACACCGTTGGACATCGTTGGACATCGTTGGACACCGTGGGACAACGTGGGACAACGTGGGACAACGTGGGACAACGTGGGAAACCATGGAACAACGTGGGACAACGTGGGACAACGTGGGACAACGTGGGACAACGTGGGACATCGTTGGACACCGTTGGACACCGTTGGACACCGTTGGACATCGTTGGACACCGTGGGACAACGTGGGACAACGTGGGACAACGTGGGACACCATGGAACAACGTGGGACAACGTGGGACACCGTTGGACATCGTTGGACAACGTGGGACAACGTGGGACAACGTGGGACAACGTGGGACAACGTGGGACAACGTGGGACAACGTGGGACACCGTTGGACACCGTGGGACACCGTTGGACACCGTTGGACATCGTTGGACACCGTGGGACAACGTGGGACAACGTGGGACAACGTGGGACAACGTGGGACAACGTGGGACAACGTGGGACAACGTGGGACAACGTGGGACAACGTGGGACAACGTGGGACAACGTGGGACATCGTTTGACAACGTGGGACAACGTGGGACAACGTGGGACAACGTGGGACACCGTTGGACAACGTGGGACACCGTTGGACATCGTTGGACACCGTGGGACAACGTTGGACACCGTGGGACACCGTTGGACACCGTTGGACATCGTTGGACACCGTGGGACAACGTGGGACAACGTGGGAAAACGTGGGACAACGTGGGACAACGTGGGACAACGTGGGACAACGTGGGACAACGTGGGACAACGTGGGACAACGTGGGACAACGTGGGACAACGTGGGACATCGTGGGACAACGTGGGACAACGTGGGACAACGTGGGACAACGTGGGACACCGTTGGACATCGTTGGACACCGTGGGACAACGTGGGACAACGTGGGACAACGTGGGACACCGTTGGACACCGTTGGACACCGTTGGACACCGTTGGACATCGTTGGACACCGTGGGACAACGTGGGACAACGTGGGAAACCATGGAACAACGTGGGACAACGTGGGACACCGTTGGACATCGTTGGACAACGTGGGACAACGTGGGACAACGTGGGACAACGTGGGACAACGTGGGACAACGTGGGACAACGTGGGACAACGTGGGACATCGTTGGACACCGTTGGACACCGTTGGACACCGTTGGACATCGTTGGACACCGTGGGACAACGTGGGACAACGTGGGACAACGTGGGAAACCATGGAACAACGTGGGACAACGTGGGACACCGTTGGACATCGTTGGACATCGTTGGACACCGTGGGACAACGTGGGACAACGTGGGACAACGTGGGACAACGTGGGAAACCATGGAACAACGTGGGACAACGTGGGACAACGTGGGACAACGTGGGACAACGTGGGACATCGTTGGACACCGTTGGACACCGTTGGACACCGTTGGACATCGTTGGACAACGTGGGACAACGTGGGACAACGTGGGAAACCATGGAACAACGTGGGACAACGTGGGACATCGTGGGACAACGTGGGACAACGTGGGACAACGTGGGACACCGTTGGACACCGTTGGACACCGTTGGACACCGTTGGACATCGTTGGACACCGTGGGACAACGTGGGACAACGTGGGACAACGTGGGAAACCATGGAACAACGTGGGACAACGTGGGACACCGTTGGACATCGTTGGACATCGTTGGACACCGTGGGACAACGTGGGACAACGTGGGACAACGTGGGACAACGTGGGAAACCATGGAACAACGTGGGACAACGTGGGACAACGTGGGACAACGTGGGACAACGTGGGACATCGTTGGACACCGTTGGACACCGTTGGACACCGTTGGACATCGTTGGACACCGTGGGACAACGTGGGACAACGTGGGACAACGTGGGAAACCATGGAACAACGTGGGACAACGTGGGACACCGTTGGACATCGTTGGACAACGTGGGACAACGTGGGACAACGTGGGACAACGTGGGACAACGTGGGACAACGTGGGACACCGTTGGACACCGTGGGACACCGTTGGACACCGTTGGACATCGTTGGACACCGTGGGACAACGTGGGACAACGTGGGACAACGTGGGACAACGTGGGACAACGTGGGACAACGTGGGACAACGTGGGACAACGTGGGACAACGTGGGACAACGTGGGACAACGTGGGACATCGTTTGACAACGTGGGACAACGTGGGACAACGTGGGACAACGTGGGACACCGTTGGACAACGTGGGACACCGTTGGACATCGTTGGACACCGTGGGACAACGTTGGACACCGTGGGACACCGTTGGACACCGTTGGACATCGTTGGACACCGTGGGACAACGTGGGACAACGTGGGACAACGTGGGACAACGTGGGACAACGTGGGACAACGTGGGACAACGTGGGACAACGTGGGACAACGTGGGACAACGTGGGACAACGTGGGACAACGTGGGACATCGTGGGACAACGTGGGACAACGTGGGACAACGTGGGACAACGTGGGACAACGTGGGACACCGTTGGACAACGTGGGACAACGTGGGACAACGTGGGACAACGTGGGACAACGTGGGACAACGTGGGACACCGTTGGACACCGTTGGACACCGTTGGACACCGTTGGACATCGTTGGACACCGTGGGACAACGTGGGACAACGTGGGACAACGTGGGAAACCATGGAACAACGTGGGACAACGTGGGACATCGTGGGACAACGTGGGACAACGTGGGACAACGTGGGACACCGTTGGACACCGTTGGACACCGTTGGACACCGTTGGACATCGTTGGACACCGTGGGACAACGTGGGACAACGTGGGACAACGTGGGAAACCATGGAACAACGTGGGACAACGTGGGACAACGTGGGACAACGTGGGACAACGTGGGACATCGTGGGACAACGTGGGACAACGTGGGACAACGTGGGACAACGTGGGACAACGTGGGACACCGTTGGACACCGTGGGACAACGTGGGACAACGTGGGACAACGTGGGACAACGTGGGACAACGTGGGACAACGTGGGACAACGTGGGACAACGTGGGACAACGTGGGACGACGTGGGACAACGTGGGACAACGTGGGACAACGTGGGACAACGTGGGACAACGTGGGACAACGTGGGACAACGTGGGACAACGTGGGACAACGTGGGACAACGTGGGACAACGTGGGACGACGTGGGACAACGTGGGACAACGTGGGACAACGTGGGACAACGTGGGACATCGTGGGACAACGTGGGACAACGTGGGACAACGTGGGACAACGTGGGACAACGTGGGACACCGTGGGACATCGTTGGACACCGTGGGACAACGTGGGACAACGTGGGACAACGTGGGACACCGTTGGACACCGTTGGACACCGTTGGACACCGTTGGACATCGTTGGACACCGTGGGACAACGTGGGACAACGTGGGACAACGTGGGACAACGTGGGACACCGTTGGACACCGTTGGACACCGTTGGACACCGTTGGACATCGTTGGACACCGTGGGACAACGTGGGACAACGTGGGACAACGTGGGAAACCATGGAACAACGTGGCACAACGTGGGACATCGTGGGACAACGTGGGACAACGTGGGACAACGTGGGACACCGTTGGACACCGTTGGACACCGTTGGACACCGTTGGACATCGTTGGACACCGTGGGACAACGTGGGACAACGTGGGAAAACGTTGGACAACGTGGGACAACGTGGGACAACGTGGGACAACGTGGGAAAACGTGGGACAACGTGGGACAACGTGGGACAACGTGGGACAACGTGGGACAACGTGGGACAACGTGGGACAACGTGGGACAACGTGGGACAACGTGGGACAACGTGGGACATCGTGGGACAACGTGGGACAACGTGGGACAACGTGGGACAACGTGGGACAACGTGGGACACCGTTGGACATCGTTGGACACCGTGGGACAACGTGGGACAACGTGGGACACCGTTGGACACCGTTGGACACCGTTGGACACCGTTGGACATCGTTGGACACCGTGGGACAACGTGGGACAACGTGGGACAACGTGGGAAACCATGGAACAACGTGGGACAACGTGGGACACCGTTGGACACCGTTGGACAACGTGGGACAACGTGGGACAACGTGGGACAACGTGGGACAACGTGGGACAACGTGGGACAACGTGGGACAACGTTGGACACCGTGGGACACCGTGGGACACCGTTGGACACCGTTGGACATCGTTGGACACCGTGGGACAACGTGGGACAACGTGGGACAACGTGGGACAACGTGGGACAACGTGGGACAACGTGGGACAACGTGGGACATCGTGGGACAACGTGGGACAACGTGGGACAACGTGGGACACCGTTGGACACCGTTGGACACCGTTGGACACCGTTGGACATCGTTGGACACCGTGGGACAACGTGGGACATCGTTGGACATCGTTGGACACCGTGGGACAACGTGGGACAACGTGGGAAAACGTGGGACAACGTGGGACATCGTTGGACACCGTTGGACACCGTGGGACAACGTGGGACAACGTGGGACAACGTGGGACAACGTGGGACAACGTGGGACAACGTGGGACAACGTGGGACAACGTGGGACAACGTGGGACAACGTGGGACAACGTGGGACAACGTGGGACAACGTGGGACAACGTGGGACATCGTGGGACAACGTGGGACAACGTGGGACAACGTGGGACAACGTGGGACAACGTGGGACACCGTTGGACATCGTTGGACACCGTGGGACAACGTGGGACAACGTGGGACAACGTGGGACACCGTTGGACACCGTTGGACACCGTTGGACACCGTTGGACATCGTTGGACACCGTGGGACAACGTGGGACAACGTGGGACAACGTGGGAAACCATGGAACAACGTGGGACAACGTGGGACACCGTTGGACATCGTTGGACAACGTGGGACAACGTGGGACAACGTGGGACAACGTGGGTCAACGTGGGACAACGTGGGACATCGTGGGACAACGTGGGACAACGTGGGACAAGGTGGGACAACGTGGGACATCGTTGGACACCGTGGGACAACGTGGGACAACGTGGGACAACGTGGGACAACGTGGGACAACGTGGGACATCGTGGGACAACGTGGGACAACGTGGGACAACGTGGGACAACGTGGGACACCGTTGGACAACGTGGGACACCGTTGGACATCGTTGGACACCGTGGGACAACGTGGGACAACGTGGGACAACGTGGGACAACGTGGGACAACGTGGGACAACGTGGGACAACGTGGGACAACGTGGGACAACGTGGGACATCGTGGGACAACGTGGGACAACGTGGGACACCGTTGGACATAGTTGGACACCGTGGGACACCGTGGGACAACGTGGGACAACGTGGGACAACGTGGGACAACGTGGGACAACGTGGGAAACCATGGAACAACGTGGGACAACGTGGGACACCGTTGGACATCGTTGGACAACGTGGGACAACGTGGGACAACGTGGGACAACGTGGGACAACGTGGGACAACGTGGGACAACGTGGGACACCGTTGGACACCGTGGGACACCGTTGGACACCGTTGGACATCGTTGGACACCGTTGGACATCGTTGGACAACGTGGGACAACGTGGGACAACGTGGGACAACGTGGGACAACGTGGGACAACGTGGGACAACGTGGGACACCGTTGGACACCGTGGGACACCGTTGGACATCGTTGGACACCGTGGGACAACGTGGGACAACGTGGGAAAACGTGGGACAACGTGGGACAACGTGGGACAACGTGGGACAACGTGGGAAAACGTGGGACAACGTGGGACAACGTGGGACAACGTGGGACAACGTGGGACAACGTGGGACAACGTGGGACAACGTGGGACAACGTGGGACAACGTGGGACAACGTGGGACATCGTGGGACAACGTGGGACAACGTGGGACAACGTGGGACAACGTGGGACAACGTGGGACACCGTTGGACATCGTTGGACACCGTGGGACAACGTGGGACAACGTGGGACAACGTGGGACACCGTTGGACACCGTTGGACACCGTTGGACACCGTTGGACATCGTTGGACACCGTGGGACAACGTGGGACAACGTGGGACAACGTGGGAAACCATGGAACAACGTGGGACAACGTGGGACACCGTTGGACATCGTTGGACAACGTGGGACAACGTGGGACAACGTGGGACAACGTGGGACAACGTGGGACAACGTGGGACAACGTGGGACAACGTGGGACACCGTTGGACACCGTGGGACACCGTTGGACACCGTTGGACATCGTTGGACACCGTGGGACAACGTGGGACAACGTGGGACAACGTGGGACAACGTGGGACAACGTGGGACAACGTGGGACAACGTGGGACATCGTGGGACAACGTGGGACAACGTGGGACAACGTGGGACACCGTTGGACACCGTTGGACACCGTTGGACACCGTTGGACATCGTTGGACACCGTGGGACAACGTGGGACATCGTTGGACATCGTTGGACACCGTGGGACAACGTGGGACAACGTGGGAAAACGTGGGACAACGTGGGACATCGTTGGACACCGTTGGACACCGTGGGACAACGTGGGACAACGTGGGACAACGTGGGACAACGTGGGACAACGTGGGACAACGTGGGACAACGTGGGACAACGTGGGACAACGTGGGACAACGTGGGACAACGTGGGACAACGTGGGACAACGTGGGACAACGTGGGACATCGTGGGACAACGTGGGACAACGTGGGACAACGTGGGACAACGTGGGACAACGTGGGACACCGTTGGACATCGTTGGACACCGTGGGACAACGTGGGACAACGTGGGACAACGTGGGACACCGTTGGACACCGTTGGACACCGTTGGACACCGTTGGACATCGTTGGACACCGTGGGACAACGTGGGACAACGTGGGACAACGTGGGAAACCATGGAACAACGTGGGACAACGTGGGACACCGTTGGACATCGTTGGACAACGTGGGACAACTTGGGACAACGTGGGACAACGTGGGACAACGTGGGACAACGTGGGACATCGTGGGACAACGTGGGACAACGTGGGACAACGTGGGACAACGTGGGACATCGTTGGACACCGTGGGACAACGTGGGACAACGTGGGACAACGTGGGACAACGTGGGACAACGTGGGACATCGTGGGACAACGTGGGACAACGTGGGACAACGTGGGACAACGTGGGACACCGTTGGACAACGTGGGACACCGTTGGACATCGTTGGACACCGTGGGACAACGTGGGACAACGTGGGACCACGTGGGACAACGTGGGACAACGTGGGACAACGTGGGACAACGTGGGACAACGTGGGACAACGTGGGACATCGTGGGACAACGTGGGACAACGTGGGACACCGTTGGACATAGTTGGACACCGTGGGACACCGTGGGACAACGTGGGACACCGTGGGACAACGTGGGACAACGTGGGACAACGTGGGAAACCATGGAACAACGTGGGACAACGTGGGACACCGTTGGACATCGTTGGACAACGTGGGACAACGTGGGACAACGTGGGACAACGTGGGACAACGTGGGACAACGTGGGACAACGTGGGACACCGTTGGACACCGTGGGACACCGTTGGACACCGTTGGACATCGTTGGACACCGTGGGACAACGTGGGACAACGTGGGACAACGTGGGACAACGTGGGACAACGTGGGACAACGTGGGACAACGTGGGACAACGTGGGACAACGTGGGACAACGTGGGACACCGTTGGACAACGTGGGACACCGTTGGACATCGTTGGACACCGTGGGACAACGTGGGACACCGTTGGATATCGTTGGACACCGTGGGACAACGTGGGACAACGTGGGACAACGTGGGACAACGTGGGACAACGTGGGACATCGTGGGACAACGTGGGACAACGTGGGACAACGTGGGACACCGTTGGACATCGTTGGACACCGTGGGACAACGTGGGACAACGTGGGACAACGTGGGACAACGTGGGACACCGTTGGACACCGTTGGACACCGTTGGACATCGTTGGACACCGTGGGACAACGTGGGACAACGTGGGACAACGAGGGACAACGTGGGACAACGTGGGACAACGTGGGACAACGTGGGACAACGTGGGACATCGTGGGACAACGTGGGACAACGTGGGACAACGTGGGACAACGTGGGACAACGTGGGACACCGTTGGACACCGTTGGACACCGTTGGACACCGTTGGACATCGTTGGACACCGTGGGACAACGTGGGACAACGTGGGACAACGTGGGAAACCATGGAACAACGTGGGACAACGTGGGACACCGTTGGACATCGTTGGACATCGTTGGACACCGTGGGACAACGTGGGACAACGTGGGAAAACGTGGGACAACGTGGGACACCGTTGGACATCGCTGGACACCGTTGGACATCGTTGGACACCGTGGGACAACGTGGGACAACGTGGGACAACGTGGGACAACGTGGGACATCGTGGGACAACGTGGGACAACGTGGGACAACGTGGGACATCGTGGGACAACGTGGGACAACGTGGGACAACGTGGGACATCGTGGGACAACGTGGGACAACGTGGGACAACGTGGGACAACGTGGGACATCGTGGGACAACGTGGGACAACGTGGGACAACGTGGGACATCGTGGGACAACGTGGGACAACGTGGGACAACGTGGGACAACGTGGGACATCGTGGGACAACGTGGGACAACGTGGGACAACGTGGGACATCGTGGGACAACGTGGGACAACGTGGGACAACGTGGGACAACGTGGGACATCGTGGGACAACGTGGGACAACGTGGGACAACGTGGGACAACGTGGGACAACGTGGGACAACGTGGGACAACGTGGGACAACGTGGGACAACGTGGGACAACGTGGGACAACGTGGGACAACGTGGGACAACGTGGGACAACGTGGGACAACGTGGGACAACGTGGGACATCGTGGGACAACGTGGGACAACGTGGGACAACGTGGGACAACGTGGGACAACGTGGGACACCGTTGGACATCGTTGGACACCGTGGGACAACGTGGGACAACGTGGGACAACGTGGGACACCGTTGGACACCGTTGGACACCGTTGGACACCGTCGGACATCGTTGGACACCGTGGGACAACGTGGGACAACGTGGGACAACGTGGGAAACCATGGAACAACGTGGGACAACGTGGGACACCGTTGGACATCGTTGGACAACGTGGGACAACGTGGGACAACGTGGGACAACGTGGGACAACGTGGGACAACGTGGGACAACGTGGGACAACGTGGGACACCGTTGGACACCGTGGGACACCGTTGGACACCGTTGGACCTCGTTGGACACCGTGGGACAACGTGGGACAACGTGGGACAACGTGGGACAACGTGGGACAACGTGGGACAACGTGGGACAACGTGGGACATCGTGGAACAACGTGGGACAACGTGGGACAACGTGGGACACCGTTGGACACCGTTGGACACCGTTGGACACCGTTGGACATCGTTGGACACCGTGGGACAACGTGGGACATCGTTGGACATCGTTGGACACCGTGGGACAACGTGGGACAACGTGGGAAAACGTGGGACAACGTGGGACATCGTTGGACACCGTTGGACACCGTGGGACAACGTGGGACAACGTGGGACAACGTGGGACAACGTGGGACAACGTGGGACAACGTGGGACAACGTGGGACAACGTGGGACAACGTGGGACAACGTGGGACAACGTGGGACAACGTGGGACAACGTGGGACAACGTGGGACATCGTGGGACAACGTGGGACAACGTGGGACAACGTGGGACAACGTGGGACACCGTTGGACATCGTTGGACACCGTGGGACAACGTGGGACAACGTGGGACAACGTGGGACACCGTTGGACACCGTTGGACACCGTTGGACACCGTTGGACATCGTTGGACACCGTGGGACAACGTGGGACAACGTGGGACAACGTGGGAAACCATGGAACAACGTGGGACAACGTGGGACACCGTTGGACATCGTTGGACAACGTGGGACAACGTGGGACAACGTGGGACAACGTGGGACAACGTGGGACAACGTGGGACACCGTGGGACAACGTGGGACAACGTGGGACAACGTGGGACAACGTGGGACATCGTTGGACACCGTGGGACAACGTGGGACAACGTGGGACAACGTGGGACAACGTGGGACAACGTGGGACATCGTGGGACAACGTGGGACAACGTGGGACAACGTGGGACAACGTGGGACACCGTTGGACAACGTGGGACACCGTTGGACATCGTTGGACACCGTGGGACAACGTGGGACAACGTGGGACAACGTGGGACAACGTGGGAAACCATGGAACAACGTGGGACAACGTGGGACACCGTTGGACATCGTTGGACATCGTTGGACACCGTGGGACAACGTGGGACAACGTGGGAAAACGTGGGACAACGTGGGACACCGTTGGACATCGCTGGACACCGTTGGACA